>NW_007729427.1:3298-4149 GCF_000696425.1 Galeopterus variegatus | reverse complement strand
GTTTGCAGCTGCCTCACTCCAATTTCTGTCTCCATGGTTGTGTTGCCTTCACCGTGTGTGTGTGTGTGTGTGTGTGTGTGTGTATAATATCCCTCTGCCTCTCTCTTGTTTGTTTGTTTTTTTCCTTGCAGCTGGCCGGTTAGGGGATCTGAACCCTTGACCTTGGTGTTATAACACCATGCCCTAACCAGTTGAGCAACCGGCCAGCCTTCTGCCTTTCTCTTATAGAGACACTTGGGATTGTATTTAAGGTATTTTGAATAATACAGTATTATTTCCCCATCTCGAGATCCATAACATAAACACACCTTTGAAGAATCTATCTTCATATAAAGTAGCACTCACAGGTTCCCTGGATGAGGATGTGGGCATAACTCTGGGACCATTATCAGCCTAGCACTCAGTAAGTCACTGGGTGAGGTATTGTGAGAGGTCCAAGTGTGGTGTGGTAGACGTGCTCACAAACATGTCTACTACAGACTAAATTTTTTAGCCTCTACAAGATTTTGGTCAATTTTGTTCATTTCAGTATCCCAGTATGTAGAATATTGCCTGGCACACAGTGCATATTCAAAGTCAAAATAAATATTTGTTCAATGAATATGGCTAATAAACACTTAGTAAAGGATTTCCGAGAGGAATTATTATGCCTCACAATTACAAATTTAAACACTGGTGTGTTAATGCAGCTTCTAAAATCCCATTAAGCACAGATAGACTACAGATTAAAGATTTAGAGTCTAGAGCCTAGCAGAGGTGTACTAAGTATATGGAAGGCTTTATTTATTTGTTTGTTTATAGGTTATGCTGGCTACATTTAAGTATTATTATCGACAATTGATGAAATTTAT
>NW_007729427.1:0-1478 GCF_000696425.1 Galeopterus variegatus | reverse complement strand
GTCTCTCTCCTAGATATGCTTTCCCTTCTGAGACTAACTTCAGTTTAAACTTCTTCCCTTAATTATGTGCTCTAGGATTGTTATTAAGAATTTAATCATACCATGTTGAAACTTATTTTATTTTCTCCAGACTTTTTGGGGATAAGTTTCACACCTTTACTATCTCCTTTGTAAAGAAGTAGAATTGCTAATTGAAAGGGTTGACAGGACCCAAAATTTATAGAGAAATTGGCAAAAGCCAGAAAGATCACAGTAATAGTAAAATTTGGCATTTAGTGTCCTAAAACATTTATTGCCATATTCATGAATGAACTTAGGACTTGATTTGAAGACATTCTGCATGGAAAACATTGAAGGATGTCATTTGGCTCTGTAATTATATAAACCAGCATTGTTGTAGAGCTTCAGAAAGTGCTAATATAAACCTAAATATATAACAAATGGGAATATAAAGTCCAGACAAAGGGAAAGAGCAATACTATTTTACTCTGCACTTCAGAGGACATCTGTAACATTATGTTCAGTCATGGTACCACAAATTTTAGTAGGATATTGACAGACTGGTGAGGATTAAGAGAACTTTCTAGATGATGGGGATTTGGAAATGATGATGATGTTTAGCATTAAGAAGATTTACAGAATGTCCGAAAGTGGATAATAGAGTAGAATCATACTGTGCTCTTCTGAGGACAGAAATCTAACTGATAGACTGAAATTACAGAAAGGTCTGCATTGGCTTCTATATCAAAGTGCCTTGCTACATGCAGAACTGTCTGAGAGTAGAGTGTGTTACTGCTAAAACCTCATTTTTTCCTTCTGTCAGCAATGTTCATGAGGAAACTGGGATGAAAAGTTGGTAGCCATAGCTTTTATATTAATTTGTTTTATATGCTACATTGTATACTGTCGGGCCTCCCTGAGCCAGAGGCCGACAAAACCGAGCGGGAAGAGACCCCGGTCNCAGTGAATATTGTGTAGATGAACTGGAGTTTTGCAGATTATCCATTTATTTGTGAGATTTCGTATACAGTGTTCTAATCTTTTTGTTATATAAAGTCACGTCTTTTATTACTCGTGATTTTTTGACCAGTAGGAGGTACTATTACTATCCTAGTTCCCTCCCTAACCAAGAGACACAAGAAATACAAATACTGTTTATTCAGGGAAAACAACCAACTCTGCTACAGATGAAATTTGAATATTCTTAAAAGATGTCGTAAAACAAAAGTTATGCAAAATAAGATAAACAGTATGATTTGTTTAGTCTCTCTCCTAGATATGCTTTCCCTTCTGAGACTAACTTCAGTTTAAACTTCTTCCCTTAGTTATGTGCTCTAGGATTGTTATTAAGAATTTAATCATACCATGTTGAAACTTATTTTATTTTCTCCAGACTTTTTGGGGATAAGTTTCACAACTTTACTATCTCCTTTGTAAAGAAGTAGAATTGCTAATTGAAAGGGTTGACAGGACCCAAA
>NW_007729426.1:230225-240789 GCF_000696425.1 Galeopterus variegatus | reverse complement strand
TGCCTTACAGAGCTGCCTCCTCTGTTCCTAGGGCAGCAGGGACGATGTGAGCAGCTTTGTGGACCCAGGGCTGGCACTCCAGGATGCACAGGTGAGGCTGGACCCCGCTGGCCACGTGGCCCCACCCCCTGCCATCTGGACTCCAGGGACTGATGCCCGAAAGCCTCACCGGGCACCTCTGCCCATGGGGCTTTATTTGATGCCAGGCCAGGCCCACTCAGCTCAGCCTTTACCCTGTGGGGTCCGAGGAGGAGAGTGACGTTGCTGGGGAGACTCAGGAGGAGGAAGGGGCATGACTGGGGTAGGGGGCACTAAAGCTCTGTCCAGCAGGACCTTGGCGTTCAGTGCTGCCCAGAGGCAGAGTGAGGCCAGAGGAGGGTGGGGGGACTTCCCAGGGTAGCTTCCACCCAACGTAGAGAAGAGCTTTTAAGCCAGAGCAGCTGGAGGACGAGAGCTCGGGGGTCGTGAGCTCAGCATCAGAGCCGGCCACGTAGAGGAGAACGCTGGCCTGCGGATGCACGGGGCTGGCCGTCGGCCCCAGCTCTGGGCCTCCAGGGTTCCGTCCCTCAGCTCCTTGGCCTCCTTCACCAGCTTGTTGTCGCTGTCCCAATGCCAGGATCTGTATGCTGCGGGGGAGAAGATTCGCGGGACTGACGAGATGAAATTCATCACCATCCTGTGCACGCGTAGTGCCACTCACCTGATGAGAGGTGCCGCAGGGGTGCCCTAGCAGATGTCTGGTGTGCGGCCTTGGCAAGGAATGGGGCTGGGGAGAGAGCCAGGGAGCCCTGGACTCTTCCACTGGCAAACACGTGGGAAGTCAGGGTGGCGCATTAACGTGTAGGCTCCGCCTGTCCCCTACCTGGAGCCCTCTCTCCACAGTGTTTGAGGAATATGAGAAAATCGCCAACAAGAGCATCGAGGACAGCATCAAGAGTGAGACCCACGGCTCACTGGAGGAGGCCATGCTCACCGTGGGTAAGCGCAGGGCTCGGCGTGGGCCATGCCAGAGAGCAGAGGGCTGGGAGGCGACAGCAAGCGGCCGGATTCCGAGGGTCACCTGCAAGGGACCACCCCCGGTCCACACTCTCAGCCTGTACCCTGCAGCCCAGGACCCTGGGGCTGTTCCACTCCTATAGTTTCAGTGTGTCCTGCCAAGGAATGTTCTCGGTGCTGCCTGCATGGTGCACAGTGCGGTGTGAGTGTGCACAGGTGAGTGTGACTGTGTGTAAGTGTGTGCAGAAGTTCATGTGGGTGGGTGGGTGTGAGAGTGTCAGGCAGAAGGTGCGTTTGTGAACATAAGTGTGTGAGTGCGTATGTGGGTGTGAGTGTGTGCTGGAGAGACGGTGGGGGTTGTGTATGCACGCACACATTCCTGACTCTGCCAGACCCAGGCCCTGGGTGTGCCCACAGCAGCCACACAGGGAGCATTCAGTTTCTGGTTCCAGTTCTAATTCTGAAGCCCTGAACAAAGTCACCTTTCTGAACCTGAGCCAGGGGCCTGGTCCCTGCCTTAGTTGATGATTGAAGAAGTGACAATATGTGGTTTGAGTCCAAACTGACGCATGTGTGGCCTGACGCTGGGGACCGTTGAGAGCTTCCCCACAGCAGGAGGTTGGGTCCCCTTAGGAGACCCATTCCAGAGCACATCCTCAGGCTCAGAGCTGAGATCATAATAGGAAGAATCATTGCCGAGCAGAGAACTGAGGCCCGGGGTGAGGGGCCTCCCTCCCATGGGAGCCGTGGTCAGGGCTGCAGGGCTGGGCACTCCCCTCCACACCGGCTGCCTCTGTGCAGAGCTGGGCCCGCCTCTTGGGGTGGACGGGGACATCTGAGATTCCGCAGCTGCTTCGACTGCTGTGACATAATCCAGTCTATGTTGGAGCATCTAAGCACACCCCCTGCTCCAGTCTCAGCTTCCACCATCAGCCCCTAGATGGGCTCTGAACACATCCTGCATAGTTTTTGGGCAGGAACTGCAAAGGCACGCAGTACCCCGATGCCAAACACCTCCTGTCCATTTCCCCCTGAAGCCTCATGTCACTCCCACTGCACAGATGGGACAGGAGGCCGAGTAACGAAGACAAGCAGCAGCATCGAGGCAGGGGTTGAACACACGTCCACACTCCTTCTGCAGCCCGAGGTTAAAATGCCAGCCTCCCCCATCCAGATGCCCAGTCTCTGAAGCAGCACCCATGAAAGCAAGCATGGGCCAGCTCCCAGGACCGGATGCCCCTGAGTGCCTTAGTCCTCTGGGGCTGAGCCCCACCTTTTGTATGGGAATTCAACATGCAGGGTTCCTGCTAATAAGTGACACACAGAGAGGGCACTTTGAGGCCAGCGACCACCATACTGTGGCTCCTCTGTGGAGTGGAGTGGCTAGATTATTGGCAGAGCTGTCTCTGCATGTGAGAGCCCAGAGGCTGCTCTGGGTCTGAGCTGTTCTCTGATAGGTCTGAGCTGGTGTCCCCAGAAGAGCCTGGCAGGCTCAGTGCATTTCACCTCTCACCCTTTTACCTGCCTGCCCCAGGTCATTGGAGCTGTGTCCAGTGCCCCAGCCTTCCTTCCCTGTCCCACCCCACTTAACACAAAGCCTCCCGTTATGGCACTAGGCAGGGCATATAAACTAGGCCGAGCTTGCACAATGCTAAGCCTTAAGACCTGAGGCAAGCAATGCCACCCACACCCTCCAGCTGTTAACAGAGCTTTCCTATTTGCCAGTGAAATGCACCCGGAACCTCCACAGCTACTTTGCAGAGAGACTCTACTACGCTATGAAGGTAACTGTCCTTCTGCCCCCCTTACAATCAGCCCTACATGGCACCAATTGCAAAGCCAAGGAGCTCAGAGCCACCACCATCTTCAACACTGGGGTCTTCTCTTATCCCAGCCTCTTGTGTGTCAGAAGGGTTTTGATCCTCACAGGGCAAACTGAGTCTGGGAAAGGGAAGCCACATTCCCTAAAGGTGAATTTGAGCAGGTGCATTCACTGGTGTTCATTGCAATCAACTTTTACAACGATCCCGTGAGGCCCGTGTGGTAATTGACATCTTAGAGATTGTGAAACTAAAGCTTGAGGTCAAAGTCACACAGCTGCTAAGTGGCAGAGCCTCAACTTGAACCAAGCCAGTCCCTTTCATTGTACCATGTGGCCTCCTTGAGAGACTGGATTTGCTACTAGAGATCACAGGTGGGTTTGCAGGAATCAAGGCACGCTTGGCATGGAAAGTTCCAAGGGAGATTGTCACACAGGGCAGCTTAGTTGTCCTACATGTGCTGGGGTGCCAATATGTTTGCCTGTTGTCCAAAAGGCTACATGAGCCACAAAAACAAATGCCCAAACCACTTAGATCAGATGGAATTTCTGGTGTGTGAAACCAAACTGGAAGATAGGTAGTTAAATTAATTCCCTGACACTAAAGTTACCTGCTCTGACTTATGGTTGCTGACACCCCTGAGAGAAGATCTATACCAGAACCCCCCAAGCTCTCTGGCCAGTCTACCCGAGAAGTGAGAGGACTGGGATTCCGCGGCCATGCGGCTGCCTCTGACGTGAGATGGTCAGTGTTGAAAGCGAGCAGGAAGGCCCTGCGTGTGAAATGGCCAGCGAAGTTGACTTTGATGCTGGTGCCGCTCAAGGAAGAAGTACTCTTCCTGGAGCAGGGAGTGTTTTGCATCCAGAATCGGATGTGGCAAACCGAAAACCCACTGCAGTTTGGGGCACTCTGCTTCTAACACGGGAGGCGACGTGGGCAGTGGGTGAGAAGAGGTGAAGGGAACGGAAGCCCTAAGCCACTGAGCAGCCCTCACCGTGCTTACCCCGCTGCAGCAGAGGCTCGCTCCTGCAGCTCCCTCCCTCTGCGAGCCCCAGAATCTGACGGCAAAGGCTTGTCCTTCACTGCAGAGATGGACAGGAAAGGAGAGAGGTGACCCTTGACTGCCACTGTCTTGTCCAGGGAGCAGGGACGCGTGACGGGACCCTGATAAGGAACATCGTTTCAAGGAGCGAGATTGACCTAAATCTTATCAAGTATCAGTTCAAGAAGATGTACGGCAAGACGCTCAGCAGCATGATCATGGTAAGCCATGAGTTCCCAACTCTAACGTGTCTGAACTATGGACATTACTGGGAGACTTAGATGCTGCGACCAATGTCACATGTGCCCTTTCCTTCCCAGTGGGCATCCCATGCTTGCACTCATTACCACGTGTTATGTGCAGGGAACAGTAAGGAGTCAATGTGGCCTGAGCCTGGAGGGACGTATGGGGGCAGGGGTGGAGCACAGAGACCAGGTCATGGAGGCCTCTCTAGGTCTCGCCCAGAAAGTTGGCTTTGCATTGAGTTATGGTTGCCCCTTTGAAAACACACCAGCTCCTTACAGAAGGAACCATATCTGAAGAGTCAATGGGAATAAAATATTTGGTACAAATGTGAGCCCACCACTCAAATCTAGATTTAGGTAATCCTGGCAGCAAACTTCAGTAGATAAATCAGTTAGGTCCCAATGGATGGCCCAACCAGATTCTAATTAGTGAAAGTCCTGGAGCCTTCAAAACACACAGTGATTATCACACTGCTATAACTTCCAGAGAAAGAGCTCGTCTGGCAATCAATGCAAATCGAGACTTGGACAATTTCATTAGCAGAAGTGACATCATGACAGATGCATCTCCAAGTCTTTACTGGCTACCAAGTCGAGTCTAGTTCTCCTACAGGCGTCTACTGTTAACTACATTTTCCAAGAAACACAAAGCTTACGATATGTTTAAAAGACATTTCTGCTGTAAGATGTTTCAGGATGGGCATCAGGTAGGCAGGGCTGAGGAGAGGGTTGGAATGATGGTTTTGTGTTAGGATCCCAGCCAATCTTGGCAGGAGATGGGAAGGCCAGGCACAGACCAGCCCAGGCTGCTGCTGTTGCTGCTGCGTCACCCGCAGGCAGTCTCAACTGTCTGTCATGAATTCTTCCAACCACACATGGTCACTAATAGCCTTGGAGAGATTTCTATTCCTTCTCACCATTCCAGTTACATAGGTCATACTTCAGAAGAACAAAAACGTCGTTAGGTAAAAATGCTCACCTCAGCCCATCCAAGGTGTAGACCCGTCCGAGATGTAGACCCCGCGAGAGAGACAGACTCAGCAGCTGATTACTGCACGACCACTAATGCAGCCCCTCATCTAGAGACCCGTGAAGCCCCTCCTCTTAGGGTTTGGCCTAATGTTGTCACTGAAGAAAACTTAGGTTAAATTGTGAGTAAGTTGACCAAACATTTTCTTTGTAAGATCGACCACTCTCCATTCTACAGATGTCATCAAAGCAAAAATGATTTCCAACAGTAATGTGAGCGTTTAAAACTCCTGCGTAGGAGGAGTCTGTAGGAAAACGTGTAAAAACTCCACACAAACACATCCATTTTAAAAAGCAGACAAAATTGCTTTCCTAAAAAAGAAAACGACATTGCACAAATTGTCTGAAAAGTAGTAAAAACAAAAAAGGGGACATTGAAAATGTAGTTTAAAATCTACAAGATTTCAGGCTCAAAACAGGCAAACTTTTTACTCAACTATCAAGGAATAGTTCATTCCCAAGTGACCTAAACTGCTCCAGAGCATAGAAAAGTGCAACTAGCCTGAGCCCTACCACTAACCACGTGGCCTCGGATGAATCCATTTCCCTGTCTCAGGCCTTTTGTCCTCAACGACGTAAAAAGGAAAGGAGCCGACTTGACCTCGCTCCTTCCTCACTCCGTGTACAGATCCTTGACTAGCCAGTCCTATCAAGACCCAGTCGTAGCTCAGAAATGGGCTCAGCCAGTGGAGCTGTGGGGTCAATCTTATTGGGAGGGGAACACTGCCTGACACCTACCTGAGCCAGCTACTGTGCGGGCAAGCTCACCTTTCTCCTGCTCTTTACCCTCCACCACGTCTCAGCAAGGGGCATATCGTCACCAACAGCATTGCACAAACAAGAGAACCAGTCTCAGAGGAGGTGAAGGGACTTGCCTCACCACAGGGTCAGTGTATGGCCAAACTGTGGTCCAGATCTGCACAGCCCAAAGGCCAGGCTCTCTCCACCCAGGGCCTCGCCTCCAGGCATGGCACAGGGCACCCTGCTTTCAGCCTTGGTTCCCTGAACTGCACTAGCAGGTGTTGAATGAATAGTGGATCATGTGAATAAATGAATGCTTGGGCACACCTGAGTCCCTAATGAAACACAGGAAGAGCCCTGGGGCAGCTGAGAGGGTAAGGGAGCCACCCACATGCCTTCCTTGTGTAAGAGGGGAACCGTCTCTGCAACCCATATAGGTGGTAGAGAATCAAAAGGAGATAGAAAGGAATAGCCTGAAATAAAACAGAAATAAAGAGAGGTCACATAGCATGGAGCCTGTGGCATAGGAACCCTCAGAGGGGTGGGCCAGGCCCCACCCAAGGAGCACAACTCTTAATCAAAACTCCCGGGAGCCAGGCCAGCCTCTCAGTCAGCCTCTTCTCACGCTCCTGTGCCTCCTGTCCTCAGGAAGACACCAGTGGTGACTACAAGAATGCCCTGCTGAGCCTGGTGGGCAGCGACCCCTGAAGGCGCAGAAGAACAGGAGCAAGGCCAAGAAGCCAGCACCTCCAGGCCCTGCTTGCTGGACCTTGGCCGTGGATGGGGCGTGGGGTTGGGGCACCACAGCAGCCTTTCAGTCTTCTATTGCCCAGTTTCCAGTGCTTTCCAGCAGTCTTTCTAACCCAGAGGGCGGGATCAGCCTGGGGTTCCTCTTCCACCTTCCTCCCGGGGCCTTCCCAGGTGTGAGCATAAGGGCAGCTTTCGCACGCCTCGGGCCTGCAGGGGCTCGGGCTCATTTCTTCCTCCCTGGACAGGAGCTTCCCAAGTTTGACTGGTCACAGAGTCACCTGGGCACAGGTTACACAGATATCCTGGCCCTGTGCCCCATCAGCTGAATCAGGGTCTCCAGAGGAGGGACCAGGGAACATGAATTTTTAACCAGCATCTCAGCTGATAGTCTTCTGTGTTGGGCAGCCAGCGAGAAGGCTGTGAGAGCCCTTATGTTTCAGAGCCCTTATGTTTCAGAGCCCAGGCTCACAGGCAGCTGAGAGCAGAACACTGATGCCCATGCCATCTGCGGTGCCGCAGTGTCCACTCACCAGCAGGTAGCACAGAGGAGCCTGGCCAAGCCCGGCAAGCCCGATGCACAACTCTGATCCCAGCAAACTGCAGCTAGGACTGGGTCCCTGGAGGAGCTGAGATGCCTTTGTTGTGGTTTTCAGAATAATAAAGGTTTGTACCTTCAGATCAAGTGTCTCTGGATTTTTAGTAGTGACCAGAGTAGGGCCAATTTAATTTGTCAAGAGCAGAGCTTGGAGGAGCCATGAAGCCTGAGCACACCCATGGGCGTTTCCCTGTGGGAACTCCCTGGGTGAACTGTGCTGTCACCCTGGGGACAACTCTTGTAAGTGAGGATAGTTTCTATTTGCCTCCTGGCTTGTAGCCCAAATCCCCATATCTCAGGGTTGCAAGGGGCTTAGAAGTCATCTAGTCCTATTCCAACCTGCAGCTTGGCTCACCTCCACAGCACCCACCGTGACACCCAGGGGTGGTCCTGGCAGAACTTGGGGTGTACTTGGCTTCCTCCAAAGAGGGGAACTCACTACCTTCTTGGACGGCCCAGTCTTTTTCCAACCAGCGTGATCAGTAGAGTTCTTCCTCTAACTGAGCCACAATCTGCCACCACTGCCCACCTCCATGCCCACTGCTCTCCATCCTGCCATCTAGGGCTACGGCATTCATTCCTTCCCAGTAACAATAAGGCCCACATGTTCCACTAAGACTCTGTCAACACTAAATATTTCCAGTCCCTTCAACTAGCCCTGCTGGAGCCTGGCTTGGGGCCACCGCCTCTGAGCATGCTCCAGTTTGCAAACTCCAAAGTGTGGCCCCAAGGAGTGAGAGCACACCTGGTGGAGGAGGTCAGTGAGACAGGAGCCTCGTGGTCTCTGAGCTCACACGGGTGGGAGGTAGGTTCTGGCTCCGCCCGGCCCTGGCTCCCTCACCCAGTTGCTTGCTCGCGCTCTCTCTGAGCCTCAGTTTCCTTACTTTCCAATACAGAGTGGGATCCCAGTTACAATTGCTGCATGTCAAACTGCCCGGTGCTGGTGGCGTACAACCAGTGTTCTATGATGCACACACCTTCTGTGGGTCAGGCACTCAGCCAGGGTGCTGAGTGGATGGCATGTCTCCACTCCAGCAAGTCGGGGGACTCTGCCAGGAAGACCTGAAGGTTGGGGTGACTCTAGAGCAGGGGGCTGGACTCATCTGGATGAGTCTTCACTCACATGTTGAGTGCTTGGGTGAGATGGCTGGGAAGTTGGGCTCAGCTGGGACTGTCCTCTGGGCCCTTACACGTGGCCTGTCCAACATGGCAGCCTCAGGGTAGCGGGACTGTTTATGTGGTGGCTAGGGCTCCCGGTCTTCCCGTGGACGAGGAGGACACTGCATTTCCTTCTGTGAGGTAGCCTCAGAGTCATGCAGCAACACTTCCTCCATGTCTTATTGGTCAGCAACATCACAAGCCACCCCACCTTCAAGGGAAGGGGACAGAGACCCCATCTGTCAATGAGAAGAGTGTCAAAGAATGTGGAGGTGTCACAAATGGGGCTCGAAATACTTAATGACTGGTACTACACAGCCAGCTCAGCTGAA
This sequence comes from Galeopterus variegatus, assembly GCF_000696425.1. Classification (NCBI taxonomy): domain Eukaryota; kingdom Metazoa; phylum Chordata; class Mammalia; order Dermoptera; family Cynocephalidae; genus Galeopterus; species Galeopterus variegatus. The sequence continues at coordinate 232,081 of NW_007729426.1, read as the reverse complement.
CAGCTGCTGCCTGCAGGGCAGGAGCACTGCCCGAGAGGCCCTGCAGGGCCAGGCGCAGCCCTCAGTGCAGGATCGTGGGCTCGCGTGTGGGGCCCGGGCAGGCTCCCGGCAGTGCCGCGGCGGCAGCCACGTGCCAACATGTCTTGGTCTGCTCAGGCCGACATAGGGTATACCGGGGGGCTTAAACCACACACATGGACTTCCCACAGCTCTGGGTGCTGGAAGTCTAAGGTCAAGGTGCCACCGATTCGGTTCCCGGTGGGGGCAGCCACCTTCTGGACACATCCCCACATGACCTTTCATCGGCGCTTGGACGGACAGAGGACGAACGAGTCTCTCTCTTCCTACACGGTCACTAGTCCCACCGCCCAGGACCTCACGTCAGGGCCCCTTAAAGGCTCCACCTCCAAACGCCGTCACACTGGGGACTGCGGCTCCAGCCACTAAGAGCTGTCTCTACGAGGGGTCTTCAAAAAGTCTGGGGAAAGATTCCTATTGTCTCCTAATTCCACTTTGCCATTAACTTTTTGAAGTCCCACGCGGAATTACTGCCTTAATAACTAACACCTTGTCCCTCTGTCTCCCTGGGAGAAGTCATGAGCCCCTTGAAGGCAGGAACGTTGTTTCATTTGTTTCTGAGTGTTCCGTGCCTAGTAGATGGCAGGCATTCAACCAGTATTTGGAACGGAAGACCCTACCAGCCAGCAGGTCAGCCTGCACAGCCGTGGGGTCAGCCCGAGCCAATCCTTACGCTCTCTGGTTCTCACAAGACCCTCCGGGCCCACTAAGACTCTCTTTGGAAGGAAGCCCACCCGGCCAACCCTAATGGAAATAGTCCTGAGCAGGTCTAACGGGAGACGTGGCTTCCCTCTCTCTTTTGGCACCGACCTGGCCCCAGGCCCTGTTCAAGGTTCTGACGTGGCAGTGACGAGCCCAGCCGAATCTGTCCCCGTTAGAGCCCCTTCGTAAGAGCTTTCTTCCCCGACAACCAGTCCACTGCGCGAGAGGCCGATGGCCAGAACTGGGCACATCCTCATCAGTGCTGGTTTCTTGCTGTCACGGGGGTAGGGCCAGCATGTTGGGCTTGGCCTATTTAGGGCCACCTTCCCGAGGGTTGAATACTTGGGCAAAATCAAGATTCTCCAGGCAACAATTAAAGGCGGGAATAGCCTTGGGGTCAGCAACCCACATTGTCTGTTACTACGGCCAAGCATTCCACCTGCAACCAGGTTGGGGCTGGCAGATAAGCCATCACAGGGAAGGTGACACTCGGGCAGACTTTTGAAGGATGACTCAGTCCTCATCAGGATAGGGAAGAACATTCCAGGTGGAGGGAGGAATACAAACAGTGGCAAGAGAGCTGGTCTGCAGCAGACACGCTAAAGGAGAGGTGGGAGTGACAAAAGATAAAGATTTGTCAGGGGCCCAGTCAGGGAGGACTCACGCTATCAGGCTGAGGAGCTCAAAGGATTTCCAGGGACAAAGGGGAGGCCTCACAGAAGACAGGCAGGAGCGCATCTCAGCTGCGCTTTAGTTAGATTTCTGGCAGCAGGAGGGAATGTGAAGACGCCTCGGTGTCTGGAGGCAGGGAGCTGGCAAGACACACACACCAGCTGCCTCCAGCCTTCCAGCCTAGCACCTCGTGGCCCGGGGATAATTCCTTAGGAAGGGGCTTGCCTTGGCCACATTCTGTCCTGGCCCAGAAAGTCTTTCTAAGTATTTGCAATGTACCCCTAGGCACCGAATCTCTGTCCCCGTAGTGAGGAACAGATACTGATTTCCACAGCTCCTCCCCTGAGCCCATGAGTATCTGAAATACCTCTGTGAGCCCCAGGCCGAGTGTGAGGCTCGGGGCA
>NW_007729426.1:130186-229628 GCF_000696425.1 Galeopterus variegatus | reverse complement strand
TCCTGTATGACCCAGAGAGTCCAACATGAGACTTTTATCCCAAAGTGAAGACTTGTATCTAACAGTGGAAATAGAAGCTTTATTCATAAAAGACAAAAACTGGAAATAATCTCAATATCCATCATCAGGAGAATGAATGAGCAAATTGAGGTCTAAGCATGTAATGGAATATTAGCAGGTAATAAAAAGGAAATGAGCTATTGATACACACCACAGCACGGAAGCATCTTAGAATCATGTTCCTGAGCAAAAGATGCCAGACCTAAAGGAATATATAGCACATGAGTCCATTTATATGAAAACTGACCTATGGTGGAAGAAATCAGACTAACAGTTGCTTTGGGGTTTGGGGATGGCGTGGCATGGCAGACAGTAGCTAGAAGGGTCACAAAAAAAAGTTCTGGGTGTTAGAAATGTTCTACATTTTACAAAGGGTGGGTTACAGGAGTGCGTGCATTTGCAAAAGCACATTGAATTGCAAAACTTAAGATTTGTGCATTTTGTTACATGTAAATTATCCACCAATAAAAATATTACAAATAAAGCTGATATGAACATTCATGTGCAGGTTTTTACATGAACTTACATTTTCATCTCTCTGATAAATGCCCAGGAATATGATCGCTGGGGAATATGATAAGTGCATGTTTAGTTTTTAGGAAACTGCCAATCTCTTTTCCAAAGTGGCTGTATGTGTCACTGATAGTCCCATAAGCAAGATGTGAGGAATCCGGTTTCTCCACATCCTTTCTAGCATTAGGCTTTGTCATTATTTTAATTCAGCTGTTCAAACAGGTATGCGGTAACTTCTCATAATGATCTTAATTTGCATTTCCCCAAAGGCTAGTGATGTTAAACATCTTCTCATGCACTCATGTGCCTCTGCCATGAAATGTCTCTTCAAGTCTATTGCCCATTTTCTAACTGGATATTTGTTGAGTTTTGAGATTTCCTTATATATTCTAGATATGAGTCCGTTTTCAGATATGTGGTTTGCAAATATTTTCTCCTATATGTAGCTCGTTTGTTCATTCTCTTAACAGAATCTTTGGTAGAGCTGAAGTTTTTAACTTTGATGAAGTCCAATTTATCAATTTTTTTTTCTTTTGTGGATCATGCTTTTAATGTCATGTCTAAGAACTCTTTACCATGTCTTTAGGTCCAGAGGAATTTCTACTGTTTTCTTGTAATAGCCAAAAACTGGGAAACAACAAAAATGTCTCTCCCAGGGCCGGCCCGGTGGCGCACTGCTATAGTGCGCCGCTTGGGAAGCGCGGTGGTGCTCCCGCCGAGGGTTCGGATCCCACATACAGACTGGCCGCTCACTGGCTGAGCGAGGGGCGGGAGCAACACCGAGGGTTGCGATCCCGTGGCCGGTCCCGGTCCGGTACGGGCGCGACACTGAGGGTTGCGATCCGTTGCCGGTCACGAAAAAAGACAAAAAGGGAAAAAAAAAAATGTCTCTCCCAATAGGTGAACAGTTAAACAAACTGATAGACCCATGCTAATACTCAACAATAAAAAGGAACAAATTGTTGATACATGCAACAAATTGAACAGATCTCAAGGCATTAGGCTAAATGAAAAAAGCCAATCTTAAAAGGTCACATACTATTTGATTACATTTACATAACATTCTTCAAATGACAAAATTATAAATATGGAAAAAGAACTAGTGGTTGCCAGGCATTAGGGGTGGTGGGAAGCACAGGGGAGAGTTTTGTGGTGGTGGCATAGTTCCACATTTGGAGATTATACAATTCTCCACATGTGACAAAATGTCACAGAATGATAAATGTTGTATCAATGTCAGTTTCCTGGTTTTGATATTGTACTATAGAATGTAAAATGCAAACAGTGGGAGAAACTGGGTAAGAGATATTGGGACCTCTTTGCAAATTCCTGTGAATTTATAATTATTTGAAAATGTAAAAATTTAAATGTGCATAAAAAGACAAGAAAAAATATTGAAAAACAAAAAAGTCAGTCATACAGTTGATAAAAATTAAATAGCGCAAAATGGTAAATGGGCTGGCCAGTGAGCTGATGGTCATTGCACTGTGTTATAACACCAAGGTCAAGGGTTTCGATCCCCATACCAGCCAGCTGCAAAAGCAAAAAAAAAAAAAAAAAGGTAAAAATAAATCTCTGTACTGCTTCAGACCCCCAGCCAAAGTGCTCTCCCAAAACTCCCAGAATTAATAAATTTCTTGTACATACTTCCAGAAATTCTCTAGGAATATGAAAAAAATATGTATTTTCCCCGCTTCTCCAGCTTTTGTATTACACTGGTCTTCTCTTCATTATATTTTATATGTATTTAATATAGCCTAGAAAAAGGCCGGCCTGTGGCTCACTCGGTAGAGTGCGGTGCTGATAACACCAAGGCCACGGGTTCGGATCCTATATAGGGATGGCCGGTTTGCTCACTGGCTGAGCGTGGTGCTGACAACACCAAGCCAAGGGTTGAGATCCCCTTACCGGTCATCTTTAAAATATATATATATATATATACATACATATGTATATCTATATAGCCTAGAAAAAATAGTACTTCTTTTTGACAGCAGCATAAGATTTCATGGTGAATTTATCATAATTTATTTAACCAGTCTCTACTCATTTAGGCTGTGTTGGTCTTTTAGGTTGTTTTTGGCCATTCATTATTGGAAACAATGCTGCAATAAACATCCTTATAAAACTTCATACAGGGGCTGGTCCGGTGGCGCACTCGGTAGAGTGTGGCACTTGGGAGCGCGGCGGCGCTCCCACTGAGGGTTTGGATCCCATATAGAGACTGGTCTGCTCACTGGTTGAGCACGGTGCGGGCACGACACCGAGGGTTGTGATCCCGTTGCCAGTCACGAAAAAAAGACAAAAAGGAAAAAAAAAATTTTTTTTAAATACTTCATACAGTATAGTCATTGGCTAGGCTTCTAAAACATGCTGTGTGCCGTTGTAATTAAGATAAATTTTGCCAGATTGCCCCCCAGCTAAGATTCTCATCAATAAAGAAGAAAGGTACCATTTTTTTTAAGCCTCTCACTAACACAATAAATTTGCAAAATTTTATGATTGCTAATATGGTAGGGAAAACATAGTAGTTCAATATTTTAATTTTTCTTCCTACAGCAAGTGAAATTTTAAACATGTGATGCTTTTTGTGTATTTAAAAGCCTTTTGTATTTGTTTTCCTGTGAGTTGTTGACTCAGGTCCCTTCTTTAGTGGAATTTAGTGAACCTGACATGTTTCCCTAACCAATTGTCTCTCCCACTACCAGAATGGAATACTACAATTGTTTATCTGTTCATCAGTTGACGGACATATGGGTTGTTTCTACGTTTTGGCTATTGTGAATAATGCTGCTATTAATACACCTGTACAAGATTTTGTGTGGACATATGTTTTCGGTTCTCTTGGGTTTGTACCTAGGAGTGAAATTGCTTGGTCATATGGTAATTCTAACTTTTAACATTTTGAAGAACTGCCAAACTGTTTTCCAAAGTGGTTACCCCATTTTACAATCACCCCAGGAATGTATGAGGTTTCCAGTTCCTGCACATCTTCATCAACACTTATTATTGCCTATCTTTTTTATTAAAGCCATCTTAGTAGGAATGCAGTGGTATGTTATTGCAGTTTTGTTTGCATTTTCCTAATGACTAATGATGTTGAGCATCTTTTCATGTGCTTTTTCACTATGTGTATATCTTTTTTTGAGAAATATTTACTCAAATTTTTGCCCATGTTTTAATCAGGTTATTTGTTTTTTATTATTGGGTTATAAGAGTGTTTTATATTCTGTATACAAGTCCCTTATCAGATGTATTTTCTCCCATTCCATGGGTTGTATTATGACTTTCTTGATGGTGTCCCTTGAAGTACAAACACTTTCAATTTCCATAATTCAAGTTTACTTATTTTTTGTTTTGTCATTCATGTTTTTGGTATTCTACCTAAGATCTTTGCCAATCTAAAGTCATAAGGATTTACCCCTATGTTTTCTTCTAATAGTTTTGTAGTTTCACTTCTTACATTTATAACTTTGATCCAGTTTTAGTTAATTTTTGTATATGATTCAACTTCATTCTTTTACACATGGATTACAAAACGTCTCTCTCTGTCTTTTGTAACAATCTTTGTCATAGTGTCTATTTTGTCTAATATTAGTATAGCCACTACAGCTTTCCTTTTATTACTGCTTCCATGGTTTATTTTTCTATCCTTTCAACCTATTTGTGTCTTTGAATCTAAAATGGGTCTCTGTAGATAGCATATGGTTGGAACACGTTGATTGCTTTTATCAATTCTGATGATCTTTGCCTTTTGATTAGAATGTTTATTTACATTTAATGTGATTACTGGTAAGTTAGGATATATATCTTCCATTTTGCTCTTTATATTCTATAAATGTTATGTCTGTTTTCTTCTATTCCTTCATTACTGTCTTCTTTTGAATTAAATATTTTTTGTATACCATTTTAATTCTCTTGTGCCTTTTACTACATATTTTTTGTTATTTTCTTATTCTTGTCCTTAGGATTATAACATTTTAACTTAAAAAAATCTAATTTATATCAATCCAACTTAATTTCAACAATATACAAAAATTTTCTTTTAATATACCTCTACTCACTGCCCCCTTCCTTTGTGCTAATGTTATGACATAAATCACATCTTTATACATGATAAGCCCATCAACACTGTTTTATAATTACTTGCTTATGTAGTTGTCTTTTAAACCAGGTAGGATAAGAATTACAAAGATACATTATGTTTTGTATTTGCCTATGTAATTACCTTTGCAGTGTTCTTTATTTCTTTGTGTATATTTGTGTTACCCTCTAGTGTCCTTTCATTACAGCATGAAGGACTCCTTTCAGTATTTCTTGTGGGAGAGGTCTATTACTGATGAATTCTCTCATTTTTTGTTTATCAGGGAATTTTGCCTTTGTTTTTTTCAAGGATAGTTTTGCTGGGTATAGAATTCTTGGTTGACAGTCTTTATTTTTTTCCTAGTGCTTTAATGTCTTCCTATTTCCTTCCAGCCTCCATCGTTTTTGATAAAAAGTCAATTGTTAATCTTACTGAAGAGTGCTTGTGCATGATGGGTTGTTTTTCTCTTGCTGCTTCCAAGATTCTCTCTTTGTCTTTTGACAGTTTGATTTTGGTGTATCTAGGTATAGACTTCTTTATTTATATCCTTCCTGGAGTCCACTGGACTTTTTGAATACGTAAATCAATTTTTTCATGAAATTTGGGAAGTTTATGGAAATTATTTCTTCAAATATTCTTTCTGTTCCTTTCTATTCTTTCCTTCTGGGATTCCCATTATGCATATGTTGGAATTCTTGTTGCTGTACCACAAGTCTCTGAGGCTCTGTTCATTATTCTTATTCTTTCTTCCATCTATTCCATAGACTGTAAGATCACAATTGATCTATCTTCAATTTGCTGCACCTTTATTCTGCCTGCTCAGATCTGCTGTTGTACCTCTAGAGAATTTTTATTTCAGTTGTGCTTTTCAACCCCAGGATTTTATTTTGTTCTCTCTTTTTATAATTTCTACTTTTTTATTGATATTCTCTATTTGGTGAGATATCATTGTCATACTATTCTTTAATGCTTTAAACATGTTTTCCTTCAGATCTTTGGATGTTTTTGTAAGAGTTGATCTAAAGTCTTTGATAGTAAATCCAGTGTCTGGGCTTCCACAAGGACAGTTTCTACTGACCGTCTTTGTTTTATGGGTTTGTTTGTTTTTTCTGTGAATGGGCTGTACTTTCCTGTTTCTTTGCATTTCTCATAACTTTTGTTGAAAACTGGACATTTTAAATAAAATACTGTGGCATCTCAGGAAATCAGACATAACTTCCCCCCACCCCCAGGGTTTTCTGTTGCTGCTGTTTGGTGTTGGTGTTGCTGCTGATGATATCGTGTCTGTATTTTTAGTCACTTTCCTGGATTAATTACCTAATGTGTTTTCTTTGTCATATGCAGCCATGGAAGCTCTTCCTTGGTTAGTTTAGTGGTTAGCTCATGACTGAACAAAGATTTCTTTACATTTCTTGCACCAGTAAGTCTCCCTACCTTTGCTGAGAAATGTTGTTTGTGTTGGACCATGTCTTCAGTGCTCCAACAAGCACCTTACAACTCTGCCTCAGTGTTTAATTCCTGCTTGCACAAAGCCTCAAATGCAATCAGAGATTAGGCCTGGTCATGTCCATCTTGGGCATATCACAACCCTACACATATATGTAGCCTTCCAGATTCCTAGGAATATGGCAAAGTGTTCCCAAGGCCTCTGTGAACATCTGTTCTCCAGTTTTTCCTTTTAAGTCTTTGGGTCAGCCTCCTGTTGACCCCTACTGGTATTGCCATTTCAGGCAGTGGCAATGTTAAACCATTTCTGCTGATTGTTTTTGACAAATGCCCTCAGGATAGAGCTGTTTACACAGACTAAGCACTGAACCATGTCAAGCAAAGGCAATCTCTAAGAATGGAGCTTTTCCAGGGAGTTGCCAAATCAAATAATGACAACTCTATGGGGATGGGATATTTTGGAGAGCTCCAAACCCTTCTGTCCTCTCCAGTGGCTGCCAGGCCAATGCTTTTCACCACTGTGGTTGTGAGGCCTTTCATTTTCATGTCTACCATGGAGCTTGAGAGAGGAGGATCAGAAGACAGCAAGTTAAAACACCACACAACTTCTTATTCTTACTGAGATTCAGCTCTTTTTCTTGGATAAATGTTACTTGGATTGTGGAAAGCCTTCAGATAATTTACAGAGCTCTGAAAAAGATAATTTTGACAATTTTTGACAGTATTCTCATTGCTGCTAAGGAGGAGGGTTTTCAGAAATCCTTATTCTGCCATTCTGCGAGTGCTTCTCTTGGTTTGGGTTTTTACGTGATTGATTTTGGGGATTGTTTTTGTTATTGTTGTTGTTGTTTTGATTTGGTTTTAAGGGGATGTTTTTTCAGTGGGTACCCATAGGCTTCTTTTATTTAAAGTCAAACATTCATTTTATTAGGATCTGTCTCAGTGCTGACCTCTCTGTATCAACTTACCTTTCAGGCAGTATATTCAACTCTTCCTTTATTTCAGGAAGGTTGTTTGAATATTGATTCCAATTTTTTCTATTCCATAGTTCAGGTTCCCCTAACCAGGGGCAGAATGTCTTCTTCCGTGTTGAATGGCCTCGACCTTTGTCTACTAAGGCTGCTCACATATCACCTGCAATTCAAAACAGGGCTTCTCTGTAGAGCCTTCTCTGCACCCAGGACAGTTCAGCAGCTCGTCTGTGTTTTCACACCAGTACTAATTATAATAGTAATCATTACTATAAAGTGAGTATCTAATGCTTCCAAATCTGATATCATTTAAAGACCACAACTACCCTGTGAGGTGAGTATTATCTTTATTTTACAGATGAAGATACTGCAGCTCAGAACATGTAAGTGACAACTCTGCTGCCACCAAGCAATTAAGTGTCAGAAGTAGGATTTTTACTTAGGGATGTCCAACTGCAAAGTCCCTGTGCTTGAACAGTATGACATACTGACACTTGTATCTGCCTCGACCAGAGTGCCATTCACTGACCTGGGAGCACTTGCTGGGCTATCATCCTTGCTATACTGAGAACATCGTGTGGGCTGGACCTATTTATCTTATTGAACAAGGCCCCTCTCAGAGGTGAAGATGGTCTAAAGCAAAAATAGCAAGTCACGTGACACGTGCCACCTCTCACCCCTCCTGCAGCCATGGAGGACTTTGTTAGCTGAACATGGCATTCTTTCCCTCTGTGCCCAGTTAAGATCCTGGAACAATTCTAGACCCAGTTTTAAAAGCAGCTACCACCAATCTTTTGGTGCTGACATGCAAGTTAAAGATATTTCCTATTCCTTATCAAAATACTTCATAAGATGAGGAGGCTGAACTATGGAGCAAATGCATTGCATCAGAAACTTTTAGGGAAAAAAATCCTCGATAGTCCTAGAATTTTGGATATGAGTATAAATCCCAGAAAATCCAAAAATCTCTGGCTTATAGCCTGATGCCAATCAATGTAGCCCTACCTAAGAGCACATTAGCATTTTTGTATGAATTGAGTTGATTAAGCCTCTCTGGGGTTTGCTTTGTGTCATGTTAAAATCCTCATGTCTGATTTTCAAACAGACTCTAATTCAACATTTGTTGCCAGCAAGCAATCCCGGTAGACTCACATTGAATGGCTTACTGGCTGGTGAGCTTTGAAAATATCCATGATCTCCAGGACTTGGTGGAATCTGAGGTAATGAAATACCTCCATTTACTAAAAGCCTGTAATGTCCTGAGTGCCCAAGTCCCAGGAACCAACAAAAGCCTGTCCCCTTGAGTGATGATCCCAATACCTGTGGCTGCTGTGAGGATCAGGAGAGCAGCCCAGGCCCCCATGACAGCGTCAGAAGCTTGCCCTGCAGACCTCAGGGAGCCTTCAGCCAGGAAAGATGGATGGTGGGGAACTATGGAATGCAGCCTGAGGGATGAGGAAAGATGCAGCCGGCCCTAATTGGATTCTGGGTTTCCGTGGGGTGCGCAATCACTGCTTACAAATGGGGCCCAGCTGCAGAATTGAGTTATCAACTAAACAGATTCCTGAGTCATGAATCATCCTGTCCTCCACAACTTGATTAAAGACCGCATGCTGCTCAGGAAGACCTCCACTGCTGTGGGCTAGGAGGAATGCTTTTTTCCTGCTAAAGCATGAGAAAAAAATAGACTGGTAAATATTCTCTTAGGCCTTGCAACATCCTTACCAGCTCCAAAAGTTGGATGAGTCAGGTGAGTGTGTCTGTGTGTGTGTGTGTGTGTGTGTGCACAATCATATAATCGGATCAGAGTGGGTAGGTGAAAGTTGATTTCCTCTATACCTTCTCCCTGCCAGGCGCATAACGAGTGTTCTTTGAGGATGAGAAAGCAGGAAGGGGCACATCCTCACGCCTCAGTATTCACGTAGTCAATCAGCAAACTCTGGTGGCGCTGCAGTGACATGCAAGGCTCAGCCATGAAGCTCAGACATCATGTTCCAAGCCAGGCACAGGAGGGGAGGAGAGCAAGCACCTGTGGAAGGCTTGCCATGTGCCAGGAGTGCGCTAGCGCTCACGTTACTCCATTAGTAGGCTGCGTCCACACCGCATGCATCCCTCACTCGCACCTCCCATCACTTTATATCATTAGTGACACGTTCCTTTGGGTCCCTGTATGTTTCCTTGGAGTGGGTCTAACCACAGCAGGGGAAAGAGCACTGGGAAGACCTTCAGGAAACTGCTCCAGGTTAGCTATGTGACCCTGAAAAAATTGCTCACCCTCTCTGGTCCTGTTTCCTCCTTGGTAAAATAAGGAGGTGGTGTTCTCCAAGGTCTCTTTTAAAATCTGACCTCTCCTCAGTCATCATTTTGCACAGGGCAGGTCCTGCCCCTGAACCCACCAGAGTGGAGCTGGGAAAGGCCAAGGTGGTGGGGAGGGGCACAGGCCGCTCAACTCTGAGTCATTCCTTTGAAGGCTGAGCCTGCATGCAGCCCCTTAACATTTTCCACTGGGGACACACACCCCTGGTGTGTAGTTTCTTCCTGCTCAGACCCTGGTCCTGATAGGTTGACATAGTAAGGAGGGCCAAGTGGAGAGAATGGTCTCCCAGCTCTGCTGTGACCAGCAGGTGGCCTCGGGTGAGGCGCTCCGCTGCCCTGAGCTCAGCTTCCTCCGGCTCACTCCTTCTCACAGACCACTCCTCATTCACCCTGCTAGAGTCTGACCCCCGATATTCTCTCTCCAACCCTTGTTTTTTTCTCTTTAGGGCAGTTACTGTATTTTGCATTCTTTTTCTGTTTACTAGGGGAGGGAGTGCCTGTCTCCCACCCTAGCACATGAGCCTCAGAAAGGAGGACCCTTATCAGGATTTCATGTGTCATCTCCAATGCCCACCACTTAGAAGTTCAACACATAGTTCCAAGACTAGCAATGATAGAGCAGTGATAACAATAGTAATGTTTCTGTACCACACCCCTCCCCATCCTAACCCTATGCCTGGACCTCACTTTCAGAAGAGAAATAATCCTCAGCCTGGACCCACCCTGCTGGGAGGGGCGCCTAAGCATAGACGCCCTGTGACCTTGGACTCTGGCTCATGGCTCTTGTGCCAGCCTGCCCTTTCCCCTGGCCTGAGTGCTGGCAGCTTGGGCATTTCCTGGCCAGCGCCCAGCCTTCTTGGGCAGCATTTCCTCCCATACCATCTCTCCCAAATCCCAACTGGGCCAGCCTGGAACAAATGCAGGCAGAAACTCCCATCCCCACCTCTGCTGCCCCTGCCGGGTCCCCCAAAGCACTCCCTGGCCAGTGCCTGCTCCTTACAGCTCCACAGTGGAATGCTGGGCGGGCCCCGTTGGCCCTTTTATCCCCATCCACCCAAGGGGCATCCAAATCCCACTCACTCCCGTCAGCATGGAGGGCAGGTGTCCCGCCAGCTGGGATGAGTAAGGCTTTAGCAATTTAGGATATGCAACAGGGGAGATAAAGAGCCTAGGAATGTCAAAAGAGACATACTCCTCTCCCCATAACCCGAGAACTTTATTTCTTTTCTCCCCTTTCCTTTGCCAATAAAAGAAAGATGATTCCAGTACAAGTTTCTCCATCCCTTCTGCTCAGTGTGTTTCCTCATGGCCTCAAAGTTAGGGAGAGGAGTGTGCACGGGAATGTCCCACGTTAAACAAGCCCCATAGCCCATATTTGAGAAAAGGAGTTAAGTAACAGGCAGCAACCAACATGCTGGAGCTTTATGATCACTCCAGTCCTAGCAATTCTAGAAATCAAAGTACCTTAGAGCATTTGAGGAACAGAGAGGGCAAGTAACTTGGCCAAAACCACACAGCCCAAAGGTGGCAGAGCCAGGATTTCACCTGCCGGCCCCCCAGATGCCTTTCCTGTTGTACCTTGTTCACTGGCCACTTCCTGTGGTTGTGTGGGATCAACTGTCCTGCTAGTGTGTTTAGCAAATGGACAGTTGTGGCCCAGATGCCCCACCTGTGGCTGGCATGCTGATGGACACCTCCCTCAGGGAGCCCATCCCCTGCAGTTTTCCTGAAAACACTTCCCAGGGCTATTTTGTTCAATATGGGCCCAGAATGCAGGGACTTCAGCTTTTCCAGGGCCTGTAAAAATTTTGAAACGTGAAAAACCACTGGGCACTCTGAAACACTGAAACAGAACTGTAAAAATATCTTATGAATTAAATGCTTTGTAATACGTAAGCATTCAGTTGCATACCTAGAATCAGTCAAATGCTTACAATATGTAACACTGTGTCAACTAGTGAACTAGTTGTTATATAGTAGTTATATATAACTTAGGTAGTTACATATAAACTGCATTTAATGTTGGATGTGGCGCGTTTTATTGTTTGAAAGGGGGTGGGTGGGGCCGCCCCAAGATAGAGTGTAGGGACAGATGACTTTTTGAAAATGGCCCTGACCTACCCCTCACCCTCAGCTCAGCCGCCAGGAAGCTGTCCCCTCCAAGCAGGATGCACCTCTTGTCCTCGGTCATTCCTTGATGCCACAGGCAGCTTAGTCAGACCTGTTTCTGGAGCCTCCAGTGAAGAGGCCTGTGGCTGCCCCACGAGGACGAGCCACACCCCCCAACACTCAGCCTTGGCATGGTGCGGGTGACATGTAACGAAAGCCATTCGTGCACCTGCTGGTCCTACTCATCCCCCCCGCAGCACGGTGCATGGCCCAGGAGGACACAGGGGCTCAGCGTGAGCACACACTCACCGAGGCCACACGGCAAGGGAGCAAGCGCGTGCTCCCTCCCCAGGTCTGCCCAGAGCCAAAGTCCAGGCTCTGCCTCCTGCACTTTTACAAGAGCCATTGGAGCTTTCCATTCAACAGGCTTATTCCTTTATTCCTCACCTCCTGCTCTTCGTAAGGCATCACTGAAATTTGAGCTTATAGATTTAAAATGGAATTAACCCATAAGGCAAAAAAAAAAAAAAAAAAGGAAGGGAGGGCCAGTGAGGAAGAGAGGCCGACACACTCCTGGGAGACAGCAGGTGCTCGGGGAGAGTGTGGCCTGGTGGTCCTGGATAACCCAGGGGGCCCCGTGTGGTCCCCAGGGCACTTGAGTGGAAGAGAGAAGCCGCAGAGAAGAGCAAGTGGAGCCGGCGACAGGAACACACCTGCCAGGCCGCTGGGAAGCGGTGGAGCGCGGTCACCAGCCCCGGGGCCGGGCAGCCTCCAGAAGCAGGAAAAGGCCAGGAGACAGTTCTACATTTGAGCCCCCCAAAAAGAAACATAGCCCTGCCAGTGTTTTGATTTTAGCCCAGTGAGACCCATTTTGGACTTCTGGCCTCCAGATCTGTAAGACTTGGGATGTTTTAAGCCAGCAAGTTTGTTGTAATTTGTTACAGCAGCAATAGAAAATTAGTACAGGCAGCCTAGGTGCTCACTCTCACCTTACGCAGGGTGGAGAATAGCATGTGCCACTGCTGGCCCATGTTAGTCTAAGAGCTAATACAATTCTTTGAGGCTAAAAATGAAAACTTAGGCTCATGTAACAGCAAAGGTGAAGAGCCGTCGAGGCTTCTGATGAGGCAGATCCAGCAGTCTTCCTCATCACCACGGCCCAGTCTCTCCTGCCAGCTTCCTCTCTCACCTCTGGTGATCTATGGGTTGGTTTTCTCAGGCAAGATCTCTGCCCCTGGTAGGAGGCTGGAGGGACCCCACAAGAGCCAACTTTGCATTTCTCTCTTAGCAGTAATCCCAAAGAAAACAGCAGTGTTCGTAGTGAAAGTCCTAGGAGGAATCTAATGGCACAGACTGGGGAATATGCCCAGTATTCATCAGTGGCCATGGCCAAGGAGATGGTGTGTACTGCCTGGCCAGCCAGGGGTACAGGTCCCCCAGGACACAAGGGAAGAGCCTTTTCAAAAGAAAGTGGGGAGAGGGCTTATGGGAACAGACCCAAACTGACTGCCACCGTCCATTAACCTTGCTGAGTGCGATGAAATGCAGCATCAAAGTACAATCACATAGTTTACAGTTTCAAAAGTAAATAACAAGAGAACTAAAAATAATTATGGTAAAATGTTAAAACTGTGGAAGAATGAAAGGAGGAAGAAGGGGTGTGTACATATGGCCATTTCTTATTTTCCATCGTAGGAGCTGCCTAAATTTTCTGCAGCTCAACTGAGAAACAAGAGAACATGTGCACACTATTAGGGTTAATGGAGTTACCCACCAGATGTACTAAAATGGGAATGTTTAAAAGAAGTTGCCTCTGGATAGCAGGGCCAGGCCTGGGGAGGGGTGAGGTTGGAAACTGTTTTCTTTCAAAATAAACACTTCTCTCTTACTTGAATTGTTCCTGTTTGTTTGGATTACATCGATCACAAGACATACTGTGAGACTGAAAGATTTTTAAATATTTGGATGAATGCCCTGAACTTAGACTAGGAAGTGCTGATCTGATCAATACTTAGATATTTAGATATTGTGACCTTGTTTAGGATGAAATTTCAGGATAATGGGGAAAAAAACATCATCTGTAATTGCAATGGACTGAATGGCCCCCAAAGTCATTGAAGTTTAATCCCTGCTGTAACTGTTGAGGATGGGAAATCCTACTATGATCATTGAAAGGCGGGGCCTTGAAGCGGTGATTAAGTTGATGGTTTAATGGTGGTCATGGGCGTGGTGCTGAGGGCTGTAAAGGAGCTCTCTCTTCCCTCTCTCTGCTCCACCGTTCTCTGCCCTGTGAGATCCCTGCATTGCTGTAAAGCCACAACCAAAGAATACCCTCAGCACATGTGGTCCCTGGACTTTGGACTTCCCAGCCTCTGAAACTGTAAGCAATAAAGTTCATTTTTTTAGAAATTACCTAGTTCCAGATATTTTGTTATAAAGCAACAGGAATGGACTAAAATAGTAATCATCTTTATTAATATTCTTGGTATGCTTTTTCAGAAGGAAACTACTTTGCTTCTCATCTGCTGGGTTGAACCTCTAGAAGTTTAACTGCTAGGTCACAGATCTCAATAAAAGATAGATGTTCCAAGCCCGTCCAAACAAACAAACAAAAAAGAAAACACACACAAGCCCTCGTCTGCTTTAACCAAAGAGCAACTACAAATGAATGGATGAACGAGCTAATGGGCCTCTTGTCATTGCTCTGTCCCCAGGAGACAGTAGGTGCTTTAGTTCTCACAAGAAGACCCACCTCTGCCCCGTTTATCTGATTCCCAGGCATCTGCCTCATCTGGCTCCAGTGTTTGTCCAGAATGCTGGACACACCCTGCTTAGCCCCAGCTCCTTGTCCCAACCTTGTCTGACCTGTCAGCTCTGGCTCTGGTGGGGTGACAGGGAACCTTCTGAGAGAGCAGCCAGCAAGACTCCATTCGTCTCTGCTGCTCTGGGGCCTGGGCTTGTGCTCAGGCTGTGCGCGAGGGTCCCAACCTCTGCTTGCCCAGAAATCCTGGCCTGGCTTCCTCGTACCCAAGTTTCCTATTGATTCCCAGTTCACAGCACCCAGAGCCCCAAGGCCAGGAAGCCCCCTACGGCCATCTGCTCCCAGCTGTATCCACCTCTGACGTGAGCATCCCTTCGTCAGATGGTCTTGAGCACCCACGGCAACAGGGGCCCCATTCCTCCCTTCATTCTCCGGGCCCCTCCAGGTAAATCAATTCTCACTGCCAGGCTTTCCTCTATTCCTAGGTTCCAGATGTCCCACTAATGCACAACTCAGCCTATCCTGCCAGCCCACCCCATGGCTTGCGCTAGGATGCTGACCTGCTCGTTGCCCAGATTTCTTCCCCGGGTCTAGCCTCCCAGTGTAGGCTCCTGGACCAGACACTCAGAGTGGGATTGTCCGCCTCCTGCAGGGGCCCAGGTCATGGACTCACACTGAAGCTGGGAGCCATCGATCAGGAGTCACAAATCAACCTCACTGATTCCTGATCCCACCCGGCAACATTCGGTCATTCCCCAAAGGCAAGCTCTGGCCAAGCCCGTGCTTCCTGTGCTCCATCCTGCTCTGTGACTCCTCTCCTTCCGGCTCTTCTTCCATGGCTGACTTCATGTCCTTATCATGTACCTTTGGGAGCCCCATTCCAGAGCAAACAAACCTGTGCTGTCGGCCTCTTCCTGGAGCTCCCTCCCTCTGGGGGCTCTCTCAGGACACTCTCCTTTTTTTGCCCTCCGTCAGGGGATTCTCGCTCTCCAGCATCCAGCCAGGTCAAGGGTCAAGCTGGGACAGGGAGCCTTTCCCGCATTCCCTCTGCCCTTCTCCAGTATCTTCCTCCGTCTTCGATCATCCCCCCACCCCACACTTCCAGGGCCTCCTCCATGGTCACTGCTTCCCTGACCACCCCAGGATGTGCTCTCTGTCTGAGGTCGGGCAGTGCCCACAGGGACAGCATCTCCTGGGCTGGTCTCAAGGCCCCTAGACCCCCCGGCTGCATGCCAGTCTCCCAAACCAGGACCTCCCTGTTGTCTCAGCTACAGCCCTCTCCTTGGGGGACCTTCTAAAGGAAACCTCAGTCAGAAGGTGGATTTATCATCTGTATTATTTGGGGTCATGGCAGGAAATGGCATTTATCCCAGATGGTACAAATGATCAGATTTTAATGAAAATATTTCTTACAGAAGTGTGGGCAGGTGAAGAGATCAAGCAAGGGGTGCTGAGGTACAGGGAGACAAGCAACTCTAAAATTGTTACCACCCACGAGGCTAAAGGACAGAGAGGAAATAATGTCGCCAGAGCCAGTAGGAGCCGGAGATGTGGAGAAGGGGCTGCCTGCTCAGCCTTTGCAGGGAGGGGTGGTTACCATGTCCTCCTTCTTCCTACTTCCTACACTTTTGCCTTCCAGCCAGAGCCTCCCATTGGCTAATTCCAACCTCTGACTAGCCAGTAAGAAAGCCCTGGAGATGCAGCTGAAGAGGTCAGATTCCCAGGGCCAGACAGGATGAAGCGTGGCTGTCGGGAGTGGGGAAGGAGCGCGGGTGGATACAGGGAGAGAAGCATAGCAGCACTGACTCTAGGGCTACTGAAAAATGGTTCCTGGAGTCCAACTCCCTCATTTTGCAAATAGGGAAACTGAGGCTGAGAAAAGTTGATAATTTGTCCAAGTCACAAAGAGAGTTGTGGCCGGGCTGAGCTCAGAACGCTGGTCACCATGTCACGTGACAAAGTTCATGACTCCAACACTTCCTTCTGTGTAGTCTCTTGAAGTGTTTGTGCACTAAAAATAATTTTTAAACCATTTTAATTGGGTACATTGCTTTGAATCCCTTCCCTGCAGGAAATGTGCTGACTGGCTGGCAGGAGGCTCAGCAGCTGGCCTTGAACTCCCTTGACCTCCCACGTCCAGGCTGAGGTTTTCCAACCAACGCTATTGCAGGAGCCCAAGAGGAATGGAAAAGGCTGGAATTAAACATTAATAGCCCCTTCCAGTTATTGCTCTGTAGCCAACAGCTGGATTAATATTTGGAGAAAATTAGAGAGGAAATCTAATTGAATTCAAAACAATAAATTGAAGCCAACTCATTCGATTTATGGCAGTGTCTTCTGGCATCTTTTAATTTTTCCTCATATTCATCTAGAGCCAATCACATTAGGGTTCTCATTAGTGGCCAAGGTAGGGGAGGCTGGAGCCACATTCCCGGCTGTGATGAGTTCTCTGCAGTGGGATAATTCAGGAGTCAACCAGGGGTGGTGGCTGCTGGGTCACATTGGTCACCACCTCATTATTAGGAAAGTTGGGGGGAAGAGCAGTGGGTTGATTTTGGGAGGGGTCAAGTATGGATTCCAGACTGGGCTGCTCACTTACAGGGTAGCTTTGGCCTTCACCTCCCACATCCTCAGGCCTCTCATTGGGATAGCTGCCGCAGCACCTACCTCTGACGGCTGAGTGAGTACAAGATGAGATCTAGAGGCGTCACCATCTCCTCCTCCATTCCACAGGGTCTGACCTCTGCTCTCTCCTCCCACATGTCCCACAGCCCTGTTGACAAAGCTTCTTGGTGCCTAATTCTTACTCACGGGCCTCTGGCTTGGATGACCACCTTGGACACAATGGGAGGCCTGGCCAGGTGTAGCTTTGCAGCTAGAGTCATTCCATGCATCCCTACCCCACCCATGAGACTGGCCTGGGAAAACTGATCTGGAACCTGAGGAAGGCATCCAGGTAGCACCCAAACAAGCACCCAGGAAATGTGGACTTCTTCGCCTACCCCCAGCCCTTGAACAGGACCCAGGAGGGCAGGCAGCTCTCTTGTCTTTGCTTCATGCACCCAAACACTTGCTTACTGAACACCTCATATGCCTGTGGTACCAGGTGGTACTACAGAATGTTATCTCATTTTATCCTACCCAACTCCAAGGGAGGTATGAACACATTCTACTTTGCAGATGAGGAAACTGAGGCCCAGAGAGAATAGGCACTTGCAATAGGGCAAGTAAGAGATGGAGCCAGTGGTCAGCCCAGGTTGTACTGACCCCAGAATCTTCATCTCTAAGACAAGCAGCTCTGTGGTGCCATGCCTGCCCATGGATGTGACTCTACAAAGATTCTGGAGCTTTTAGTACCTGGATGGGGAAGTAGATTGCAGGGCAAGTAAGAATTACATCCCTGCTAATGCGAGCTTTTTAATCCCATATTCTATAGGGGGAACTGGTGTTGTAGCTGAGCAAAGCCAGCCCCTCATCCTTCTTAGCTAGGCAGGGTCATTAGCCACAGGCCCTGGCTACTCACCAGGTAGTTGGCAGTTTAACTCTACCAGGGGAGTATCAATGTGTCCTGCCTAATCATCTCCACTGCTCCCTCCCAAGAGGGGGTGGGTGTCAGAGCATGCCAGAGTGCCAGATGCCCTGTAAAGGGTGTGTGTCCATGTGTGTGGGTGTGGGTGGGTGCATCCATGCATTTGTGAGTGTGTACACACACTTGTGAGCAGAAGTGGGGGGGTGTATGCACACACGTGTATGCACAAGACTGTGAGTGTGTATAAGTGTTTGTTTCTTTGAGTGTATGAGTATGTGTGTGTGTGAGTGTGTGAGATATGTCAAGCATTCCAATCACTAATTTGCTGAAATGTTCTCATATCCGTCCAGGTAAAAGGAGCTGTATAAACATGTCATCATAATTGCATTTTCAACTGTTAAAATACACAGTCTTGATCATATTTGCAGTGATGATGGTTCACTTTTCCCAACACAGTAGGTAATTTGATTAAACCTCTCCCCATCTGTCCTTGAGTGGCCAGAAAAGCCAGCTTTCCCCAGCACAGGGAGAAGAGGAGGAGGCAAGCACAAGGCGCCCCCAGGCAAAGCACTCTCTCCTCAGTGATGGGCCTTTTGAGGTCCCCGGAGCTCAGCCATGTTTCTACTCATTAGCATATTAGGCCTGGGTTCAAGTAAGAGCCCCTCAAAATGAAATGGACTCCCAGGCCCCTCCACACTTTGGGAACAATACACCTAAGACACAGCCCTGACCAAGTACAATGAGTCTTGTCACTAACCACCCAATGTTAGCTCAGGTGTTCCCATGTCACCTGCACTTCTGATCAACTGACTACAAATTTAAGGATTCCCATTCAGGACTTCAGGTTCAATAATTCACTAAAATGACTCACAGACCTCTATACTTATGAATACATTTTTATTATAAAGTGTAGAAATCAGGACCAGCCAAATGAAGAGATGCACTACACAGGGAGAGGTGTGGGGAGATTCCCAAATGTGAAGCTTCCATGTCCTCAGCATGTATCACCCTCCTGGTGCATGGATGTGTGATTTCCATCCAGGAAGTCTCAACCAAGCTTTCTCTTTTTTTCCCACATATATAAACATATTATTTTAATAATATTCCTTATCACTTCAATTTAAACCATTCCATCTTCTAAAAACATCTTAATTAAAGAGAGAATTTCTTCACAACTCTAAATTAAAGAGGGCTTTAACTCAGATAGATCATCTCCAAGACACATTGTACTCAAACTATCCAAAGTTAAAGACAAAGAGAGAATTCTAAAAACAGCAAGAAAAAATATCAAGCCACTTATAAGGGAATCCCCATTAGACTAACAGCAGACTTCTCAGCAGAATCCCTACATGCCAAGAAAGAATGGGATGATATATTGAAAGTACTGAAAGAAAAAGATATAGCCAGCCAAGAATACTATACCCAACAGAAATGAAGGAGAAATAAAGGCCTTCCCAGACAAGCAAAAATTAAGGGAATTCATCATCACCAGACTGGACTTACAAGAAATGCTAGAAGAGTCCTAAATCTAGAAGAGAAACAACAATAACAATCACTATGAAAACACCTGAAAATATAAAACTTACTGGTAGAGCAGATACACAAATTAGAAAGAGAAAGGAACCAAACCTTATCAATACAGAACACTACCGGGCCGGCCCGGTGGCACACTGCTATAGTGCGCCGCTTGGGAAGCGCGGCGGCGCTCCCACGGAGGGTTCGGATCCCACATACAGACCGGTTCCCGCTCACTGGCTGAGCGAGGTGCGGGCACAGCACCGAGGGTTGTGATCCCGTTGCTGGTCCCGGTCTGGTACGGGCGCGACACTGAGGGTTGCGATCCATTGCCGGACACAGAAAAAGACAAAAAGGAAAAAAAAAATACAGAACACTACCAAATGGCAAGGATAAATAATAAGAGAGGAAGAAAGGAACAAAGGATACATAAAACATACCAATGAACAACCAACATAGCAGAAAACAACCAACAAAATGACAGGAGTAAAACCTCACATATCAATAACAACCTTGAATGTAAATCAATTAAATTACACAGACTGGCTGAATGGATTAAAAAACTATGACCCATCCATATGCTGCCTACAAGAAACACACCTTACCTACAAAGACACACATAGACTGAAAGCGAAGGGATAAAAAAATATATTCCATGCAAATGGAAAACAAAAACAAGCAGGATTAGCTATACTTATATCAGATAAAACAAAATCTATACTGAGACATTTAAATCAAAATCAAAATCTGTACTAAGAGACAAAGAAGGGCACTACATAATGATAAAGGGATCAATACAGCAAGAGGATATAAGAATTATAAATATATATGCACCCAACACCAGAGCACACAGATATATAAAGCAAATATTATCAGAGCTAAAGGAAGATATAGACACCAACATAACAATAGTTGGGAACTTTAACACCCCACTCTCAGCACTGGACAGATCATCAACACATAAAATGAACAAGGAAACATCAGATTTAAATGGTATCATAGACCAGAAGGACCTAACAAACATATACAGAGAATTTCATCCAAGAGCTTCAGAATAAACATTCTTTACATCAGCACATGGAACACTCTCCAGGAGTGAGCATAATGTTAGGCCATAAGATAAGTTTCAACAAGTTTTAAAAAAATAAAATTATGTATTTTTTTCTGACCATAATGGAATAAAACTAGAAATCAATAACAAGAGGAACTTGCAAAACTGCACAATTACATGGAAATTAAACAACATGCTCTTGAATGACCAATGGGTCAAAGTGCTTAAATGGGATTAAGAAGGAAAACAAAAAAATTCTTGAAACTAATGAAGACAGAAACACAACATACAAAACTCTATGGAATACAACCAAGGCAGTATTAAGAGGAAAGTTTAGACATGGAGCCAGGGGAAGTCAAACCCAGCTGCAACCAGACAATCTGCCACCAGTGCCCCAGGGCCCAGCTGGGGGCCTAAGGAGTGGACCCAGGGGAAGTCAAACCCAGCTGCAACCAGACAATCTGCCACCAGTGCCCCAGGGCCCAGCTGGGGGCCTAAGGAGTGGACCCAGGGGAAGTCAAACCCAGCTGCAACCAGACAATCTGCCACCAGTGCCCCAGGGCCCAGCTGGGGGCCTAAGGAGTGGACCCAGGGGAAGCTGAACCCAGCTGCAACCAGGTGAACAGCACTCCAAAAACACCATTTTCACATGGGTAGCCCACCATAGCCACTGCAATTGCCAAGGCTGCTGCAAAAGCAGCTAGTCTCTATAGCAGCAGTCACAGCCACCATGCAGATGGCACGCCAGACTCTCAACTGCATTGACACAAGGAGAGGCACCAGTAGAGACAAAAAAAAAAAGAAAGAAAAGAAAAAAGAAGATATCCTCTCTCTCCACAAAGCACACTCCAGAGTAATAGAAGAAGCATCTGATTTACAGTAATAGGGGAGGACTTGATAACACCTGTCTCAGTACTGGACAGATCATCTAGGTAACAGACCAACAGAGGAAAGTCAATCTATCAG
This sequence comes from Galeopterus variegatus, assembly GCF_000696425.1. Taxonomy (NCBI): domain Eukaryota; kingdom Metazoa; phylum Chordata; class Mammalia; order Dermoptera; family Cynocephalidae; genus Galeopterus; species Galeopterus variegatus. The sequence continues at coordinate 208,307 of NW_007729426.1, read as the reverse complement.
ATGGACAGAACAAATCTATGGTTATTAGAAAGAGGGGGGAGGGGAGAGATTGGATGGGGCATAAAGAATACATATGATTTGTAACAGTGAATATGTTAATGAAAAAATTTCAAAACCCTAAAAAAAAAAAGAGGAAAGTTTATAGCAATACTTTGCTTACATAAGTAAGAAAGAAAGAAAGATTCTTTTTTTTTTTTTTGTCCTTTTTGAGACCGGCTGCACCGCGCTCAGCCAGTGAGGGCTGTGAGTGCACCGGTCATCCCTATATAGGATCCGAACCCGTGGCGGGAGCGCTGCTGCACTCCCAGCGCCGCACTCTCCCGAGTGCGCCACGGGCTCAGCCCAAGAAAGAAAGATTCTTTTTTTTTTTTTTGTCCTTTTTGAGACCGGCTGCACCGCGCTCAGCCAGTGAGGGCTGGGAGTGCACCGGTCATCCCTATATAGGATCCGAACCCGTGGCGGGAGCGCTGCTGCACTCCCAGCGCCGCACTCTCCCGAGTGCGCCACGGGCTCAGCCCAAGAAAGAAAGATTCTAACAGTGCTCCTCAAGAAACTAGAAAAGCAAGGACAAACTAAACTCAAAATAAGTAAAAGGGAAAAAAGCAGCAGAAATAAGTGAAATTGAAACTAAAAATACAATACAAAATATTAATCAAACAAAAAGTTGGTTCTTTGAAAAGATAATCAAAATCAACAAACCATTAGCCAGATTAACCAAGAAAAAATAGAGAAAAGATACAAATAAATAAAATCAGAAATACAAATGGAGACATTACAACAGCACCAAAATTCAAAGGATGATCACAGACTGTTATGAACAACTATACACCAAAAAAATATGAAAACCTAGAGGAAATGGATATATTCCTGGACACATATGATTTACCAAGCCTGAACCAAGAATAAATACAAAACCTAAATAGACCAATAACAAGTAATGAGATTGAATCAGTAACAAAAAGTGTCCCGACAAAGAAAAGCCCAGGACAAGATGGCTTTACAGCTAAATTCTACCAAACGTTTAGAGAAGAACTAATACCAATACTTCTCAAGCTATTTCAAAAAATTGAAGTTGATGGAATTCTTCCAAACTCATACTATGAGCCCAGCATACCAAAATCAGGCAAGGCCACAAGAAAAAAACAACAATTGCAAGCCAATATTCTTGAAACCAATAGCACATCAAAAAGATTATACACCATTGTATTAATCTCTTTCTGTGGCTAATAAAAAAATACCTAGGATTGGGTAATTTGTAAGAAAACAAAATTTATTGCTTACAATTTCAGAGGCTGGGAAGTCCAAAGTCCAGGGAACATATCTCACAAAGTCCTTGTTGATGGTAACAGTGACTCAGGGGTCTCTCATGGCAGATGGCAGAACAGAGAGATAACTCCTTGTGTGCTCTCCTTTTAAACCCTCAGGACCACACCGATGATCACCATTAAATCAACAACTTATTAATTCACTTACTAGGGCATGGTCCTCACAATCTAATCACCTCTTTGAGGCCCCACCTTTCAATTACCACAATAGGATTTCTCACCCTCAACAGTTATAGTGGGGATTAAGCTTCAATGAGTGTGGGATACATTCAGTCCATTGCAACATGATCAAGTGGGATTTATCCCAAGGATTCAAGGACGGTTCAAAATATGCAAATCAATGAACACAATACATCCCATCAACAGAATAAAAAGAAAAAAAAGTATAATCATCTTGATAGATGCAGAAAAAGCATTTGATATCTCTTCATGATAAAGACTCTCAATAAATTAGGTATAGAAGAAAACATCTCAATACAATAAAGACTGTATATGACAAACCCAAAGCTAACATCATAATGAATGGGGAAAAGCTGAAAGTTTTCCCTCTAAGAAGAGGGACAAGACAAGGGTGCCCACTCTCACCACTTCTATTCAACATAGTACTGGAAGTCCTAGCCAGAGCAGTTAGGCAAGAGAAAGAAATAAAGGGCATCCATATTGGAAGGGAGGAAGTCAATTTGTCCCTGATTGCTGGTGACATGATTATATAGAGAGAGAAATCTAAAGACTCTATCAAAAAACTCCTAGACCTGATAAATAAATTCAGTAAATTTGCAGGATACAAAATCAATGTACAAAAATCAGTAGCATTTCTATATAGCAAAAACAAACTAGCAGAAAAAGAAATCAAGAAATCAATCACATTTACAATAACAACAAAAACAATAAAATGCCTAGGAATAAATTTAACCAAGGAGGTGAAAGCTTTCTATGATGAAAACTATAAAACACTGATTAAAGAAATTAAAGACACACAAAAAATGGAAAAACGCCACATGATTATGGTTTGGAAGAATCAACATCATCAAAATGACCATACTACTCAAAGCATCTACAGATTCAATGCAATCCCCATCAAAATACCAATGATATTCTTCCCAGAAACAGAAAAAACAATCCTAACATTCATATGGAAAAACAAAATACCCCCAATAGCCAAATCAATCCTGAGCAAAAAGAACAAAGTAGGGTATATCACAATCCCTGACTTCAAAATATACTACAAAGCTATAGTAACCAAAACAGTATGGTACTGGCACAAAACCAGACACATAGACCACAGGAACAGAATAGAGAATTCAGAAATAAGTCCACATATCTAAAGCCAACTGATTTTTGACAAAAGCACCAAGAATATACACTGGGGAAAGGACAGACTCTTCAATAGATGATGCTAGGAAAATCAGAGATCCATATGCAGAAAAATGAAACTAGATGTCTGTCTCTCACCATATACCAGAATTAACTCAAAATGGATTAAAGGCTTAAATATAAGACCCCAAATCTATAAAACTTCTGGAAGAAAACATAGGGAAACACTTCAGGACATAGGTCCGGGCGAAGATTTTATGAAACATACATCAGAAGTACAAGAAACAAAAGCAAAAATTAACAAATGGAAGTAAATCAGCTAAAAAGCTTCTACACAGCAAAGGAAACAATCAACAGAGCAAGGAGACAACCTGCAGAATGGGAGAAAACATTTTTAAACTATGCATCCAACAAGGGATTAATATCCAGAATATACAAAGAACTCAATTCAATAATAATGAAAATAATAATCCAATTAGAAAATAGGCAAAGAAACTGAATACACATTTTTCAAAAGGCATACAAATGGCTAACAGGTATGTGAAAAAATGCTCAACATCACTAATCATCAGAGAAAAACAAATCAAAACCACAATGAAATATCATCTGATCCCAGTTAGAATGGCTGTTATTATCAAAAAGACAGAAAATAACAAATGCTGGTGAGGATGTGAAGAGATGGGAACTCTTATACATTGTCAGTGGGAATATAAATTGGTGCAGCCATTATGGAAAACAGTATGGAGATTTCTCAAACAACTACAGATAAAACTACCAGATGATCCAGCAATCCCACTACTGGGTATGCACCCAAAGGAATGGAAATCAGCAAGTCAAAGGGATACCTTCATTCCCATATTTATCAAGGCTCTATTCATGATAGCCAAGAGTAGGAAGCAACCTAAATATCCTTCAACAGATGACTGGATAAAGAAAATACATACACACACACAGCGAAATACTACTCAGTCATAAAAAAGAATGAAATTCTGCAACTTGCAGCAAAATGGATGAGCTTGGAGAAAATTATGTTAACTGAAATATACCAGGCACAGGGAGAAAAATAGCACATTCTCAGTCATACGTGCAAGCTAAAAAAGTTGATCTCATAGAAGAGAGTAGAGTAGTGGTTCCTAGAGATTGGTGGGGGCCACAGAGGAGGGGGATGGAGAGAGGGTGGTCCATGGATACAAAATAGTAGAGAGATAGGAAGAATGAGATTTAGCGTTCTGTAGTAATACAGGGGGACTGCAGTTAACAACACAGTACTGTGTATCTTTGAATAGCTAATCGAGATGATGTTGAATATTCCTAACACAAAAAAGTGACAAATGTTTGAGGTGATGGATATACTAAGTGCCCTGATATGAGCATTGCACCCAGTATGAACGTACCCAGGTATTATATTGTACTCCATAAATATACACTATTATCATGGGTTAATTAAGAAAAATAAATTTTAAAAGGAAAGGAAAGAGAGAAATAGAGAGCAGAATAGTGGTTACCAGAGGCAAGGAAAGCGGGGTGGGGAAGTGTTGGTAGACCACTACAAAGAAACAAAGGTACAGTTACATAGGAAGAATAAGTTCTGGTGCTCTAGGGTGACAATAGCTAATAATATTGTATTATATATTTCAAGATAGCCAGCAAAGAGGATCTTGAATGTTATAACCACAAAGAAATGATAAATGTTTAGGTGATAGATATGCTAACTATTCTGATTAAACCATTATACAATTATATGCATATTGAAACAAAAAGCTATACCCATAAACATGTACAATAAACAAACAATTTTTAAAAAAAACAGTTAAATTTACAGCAATACAGCCTTGAGAAATATGTAAATTCATTTTACAATAATACTTCTTTAAAAGTTTATCATCGTTTGTCACAGAATTGAAATACAAGGCATGTAATGCTATGAAAGGATAATACATTATGTGTATTGTAAATGAACCAGATCTTTTCTCAAATATTTATTCTTTTTGAAGTCCCACTATGTCTGCATGAACATACTTGTTGCATATCTTAAACATTTTTTTCTGTGTGGTTATTTGCAATATTCTACAAAACTCTAAAATATAATCTACCTATTATAGGCAGCTTATTTCAGCATTTTACTGTCAGAAACACTAATCTATATACTTAAATAATTTGTTGAAAATTATTTTCATAATATGGACCAGCATTTAACAAATATGTGAAAATAAGGCCTCCAGAACATTAGAATTTTATTCCTTGACTAGTTCAAATGATTTTATCAGCTGAATTTCTTGAGATGTACAAGGTGGTTTGGTCCTTTAGATGGATTGTGAACTGGAACTTCCTATAATTGTTGTGATATGTACAGAGCTACACAGCAAAGTACTTCATCATGAAAATGAAATAAACAAATATGAGAAAAATATATTTCAGAGTTTCAGGTAACTGAAACTGTTATTTTTCAGACTAGACACTGAAATATTTTTCTACAAAAATTTGTCAAAGATTGTCTGTTTGCTGCACAATGTTCCATTATCAAACTGGGCTACGGACAACGGCCACCTAGCTCCATCCTGAGAAACACCATATATAGGAAAGAGACTCTCACACTGTTCAGTGTTTTCTGGAGCTCTCTGAAGTTGATGTTTTCTGCATAAAAAGGCAAAAATTCTTTTAATTCCCACCATCACAGGATCCTAACTACTATGATGGGATAGAAGAATTACAATAAAAAAATGAAAAAAATTACAGGGATAGAGCCTGCAAAAAGTAACCAAGAAAACCGCACCTTTTGCATACACATCAGTTGTTATGGACAGAAGTATTGTAAGGCTTAGTGCAAGTGTGCCTATCAGTGATGAGGTAAGAAAGCAACCCCACAACCACAGGAACTCTGAGAGAACTGTTCCAATAAGACCATTAATTATAACGTACATTAATACTACTTTGTTAGGAAATTTGAGGTCCTCAAATCCAATATGATGAAGTAAAAAGAAATCCTGCCAAGAGCGGCAGGTTAAGCAGACCTACAAAATCAAAGAACATTGGAATATGCACTTATCTTCTCTGTCTACTTTTCTCTTAATCATAACAACACAGACAGCATAGAGCATGGCTCTAACAAGAAATCAGATGGAACTTATCCTATCTCTTCCAGTAAATTTCTCAGACCCAACAGGTTAACCAGCACAAAACCTCCAATGCTTATAAGTACAGCTAATAGTTTAGAAAGGGTAAATCTTTCTTTGCTGTTACTTGGAAACACTGCAGCAAGGATTAAGGTAAAAAGTCCAAGATGAAGACAAAATATTAACTATAGCAACTTGTGTATCTGAAAATGTTTCCTAATATGATAAATTTGCCAAAGTGCTTCCTAATATGATAAATTAGCCAAAAACCACACAAAGAAAAAAAGTCAATTTTTTCTACTTAAGTTGCAATCAGTTTCCCCACAGGCTTCAGTACAAATTCTTGTTCTTTCACAGTAGGATATGACGTGCAAGACAACATGTACTGGCTTCCAAAACACGGCTTGATGAAAATCGAATCTCCTTATTGCTGAACCTCACAAAAGACTTTCTGAGTTTTTTCAGTATCAGTGTTTGTGCTCTCAGATTTTTTACTCAGAAGATTATGAAATTTCACAGGAACATACAGAGGTTCAGTCAAAGAACTATTCATAGTTGTACCTGTTGTGCAAGCAGCAAAATCACCTTCAGCAGCTGCAAAAAAAAAAAAAAAAAAAAAAAGAAAAGATATGCTACAGAAGTATTTAGCCAAGAAACCATGAATGTAACCTCAATGAATTTCCACAAACTGATCACACCTGTGTAATTAGTGCCAAAGCAAGAAAACAGAATGTCATCAGCCCCTGGAAGCCCTCTTCACGCTTCCTTCAGGCAACAGTCCCCCACCTTCCCCTGCCAAAGGTAGCCCAAAAAAAAAAAAAAAAAAAAAAAAAAAAAAAAAAGCAGCAGACTTTCTTCAGAATCTTCTTGTACACTATTGCCTTCATGGCTTCCAAATAATAAAGTCTAGAAGGTACAGAACACAGATGTTTTTGCAAGGGTGCTAAAGAACAGTTTACTGTACTGAGTAAAAACATAGAAAATAAGTTCTGAGGAGGCCACCCATGTCACGTCAGCAAGTAGGAGAACAACAATCCCAAGAGCCATTCACCTGCACTGAGTGAAATCACTGTTCTGGGAATTTATTTGGTTCATGATAAATACACACACACCGTTTGCAGTCTTGTTTTAAGAGCCTTTCTGAGTTCTTCAAGAGCAATGCCGGAAAATTTGGCATATCTTAGTCTAAAAGGAAGTTAAGAACTCAGCACACAGTTATGGATGCTGGGAAGTCCAAGGTCCAGGGGGCACCTCTGGTGAGGGCCCTCTTGTTGGTGGGAATTCTGTACAGAGTCTGGTGGCAATGGAGGCAATCCCATGGTGAGAATAAGAGCCTTAGTCAAGCTTTCATATCCAGAGTTTTTATTGGGATTTCATTACATAAGCATGATTGATGAATCATTGCTCATATGATTGTACTCAATCTCCAGCACTTCCTTCCCTCCCCAAAGGTCAGACGGATGTCATGTGGCTCAAAGCCCCAACCCTCTAATTGCATGGCTGGTTTTTCCATGGTTGGCTAACCCCCATTCTGAAACTATCCTTGATCCCACCAAGAATCACCTCATTAAAGTAAATTTAGGTGTGGTCCCAGGAACCCACCATGAATAACAAAGACACTCCTACAACTATGGAAATTGCAAGAGCTTAGAAGCTCCTTGCCAGAAACACGGGACAAAGACCAGAGAAATTCTTTATTTTACAACACTATGGGATTCCTAAAATGTTTAGTGGCTCTGCATTACCCTCTAGATAAACCCAAATTTCAACCTTGCCTAGAAAGCCCCTTTCTTGTACCTCCTTGTCTGCCTTTGACACCTTCATCTACCTGCTCTGGCCAGGCTCCTTTGGCTCCAGCTACACTGGACTTCTTCGCTGTCTAGACACACATCCCAAGGTGATGTCCAAGGCTTCTGGGGAGTGAGGTGGTTAACACGAAGGTAGTTATGAGTGGCACAATGCACAAGTGGGTCTGTTGGGTGCTTGCAATGTTCAGTTCTTCAATCTGAGTGCTAGTTACATAGTTCACTTGGCAAAGATTAATCAAGCCATATGCTTATAATTTGAGTATTTTTGTGTTTGTATGATTATTTCAATAAAATGCCCCATTAAAACAAAAACCTCTTCTTGCCCCAGCTTCTTAAGCATTAGAATGCATCAAACACATTCATGCTTATTAGCACATTTATTATCTCAGGCATATGTATAAAGTAATGCTTGTAAAGCCTCTTATTGATCACAATAGTACCACCAAGTGTTCAGAATAGACTGTCAGAGAAATGCTAGCTCCCTCCTCCTGTCCCCTCAGCTAAAGTTGGCTATGAGCAATGAAGTTGCAGAAAGGAAGCAATCAGCATTCTTCAAGAGTTATTTGAATTTAGGCCCCTCACTCTGGAATTCTCAAGGCTGCCCTATGCTCCTTCATGGAGCCCTATGCTGAGATTCAATCAGTGCAGATTCCTATTTTGATGTTCAAATCAGGAGAAGACACATCTGTGTGAGGACCTCAGGCATCTGTATCAGTCAGGATTCTACTGGTTGCAAATATGAGACTGGCATAGAAACCTATGGCTACATAATAAACCACCTTAAAACTTAGTGATGTAAAAGAGTGATTTGTCATTATCTCTCACAGGTGGGAGACTGAACTGGGCTCAGTCAGGCAGGTCTCTCTTGGAGTTTCTCACTCAGCTAGTCAGATGCAGTCTGAGTCATCCGAAGGCTCGACCAGGCTGGACCACCAAGGTGGCTCCCTCACACGGCTGGCTGTCAGCTGGGCATGGAGCTAGGGCTGTGGTTTGGAGGCCTACATACAGCTTCTCCATGTGGCTTGGACTGTTCACAGCATGGCATCTGGACTCAGAAAGGCAGGAAGTGGAAGCTGACAGCCTCTTAGTCCCAAGCCAGGAAATAGGTACAACATCATTTCCATCACATTCTATTGGTCAAAGAAGTCAGAGCCCACCTAGACTTTCTTTTTTTAATAAAAAATGCACAAAACACATCGCATTTCCTATTTTTGTTTTTAAAGCAAATGACAGAGAACCAGTTTGCCAGCTTTACTTTCTTAAACCTAAGTGTAACATTACATATTTGAACAATTGTCTAAACTTACTAAGTTGCCAGCTTTCATGCACAACTAGAAAACATCTTTAATTTTTATTAAACCAGAGATGTAGTACCATTGATGCATTGATATCTTTCAGTATTAAATACTAAAAAGAATGGAAATTATTTCTGCAGAAGATTCATCCTGACGATGTTAACTTCACAGCAGGTTGACTCTACTTGGCTCACATTTCAAACATGATGGAAAAGCAGGCGCAGGCTGGTGTTAGTGTACGATCTTGTCCTACCACTACTAAAGAGTCACAGCTCACCTTGGATTATGTTTAATAAAAAAGCAAAGTGCATACAGAGATTTACAACAACTTTAAAGACAAAAAAATGGTCTTATTATCTGGTCCCAACAATAAACTCAATAGTCTAAGACAAATAGAGGCTCCGATGAGCTGTATATAAATACTTTAGACTAAGTACCATCACACGAAAAGGGGAGTTTACTTGAAATCTTCAAAAAAATGTTCCTGTTAATCCTCATATAGTGCTTGTTATAGTAACATTCCTGTTAAATGTGTGCAGTGAATTCTTGTTATCCAAGCTCAGCGGCCGCTCCTGACATTTATGGTCAAGGACTTTAACTGGCCGTCTTCTTCAGCTTCTACTCTTTCTTGACTGTTCTTGATAATTCTCTTTGTAGTGATTTTTCTGCCATTAACTATTGTAGTAGAAGTTGATACAGATTTGACGTTGTCCATCCCACTCCCACCAGATGACATTGAAGAGAATGAAATGAAGCCCCCATGACCTCGTGACCCAAGTGAAGTAAATCCTGTGTCAAAAGAAGAAAATCCACTTCCAAAAGATGGAAATCCACTAGAAGTGGAATAAAATGACCTGGTGCTTTGACTTCTATCTCAGGAACCCCTTTGATTCCCAAAGATGTCCTCAAATGGGTCTCCAAAGAAGTTGAATGAAAATGGGCCTCTTCCACCAAAAAATTCCCTGAAGACATCATCTGGGTTCTGGAAAGTGAAGCCGATCTCACGGGGGCTGTCAAATGACCTCGCCTCCTCCAGTGCCACTTAATACTTCTTTACACTGTTTGTCATGTATCTGGGTGTCATTTCAGTGCCAGTTTCCGATATGCCTTTTTAATATCCTCAGGCGAGATATGTCCATGCATGTCTAGAACTTCACAATAACCCACCATGTTTCAACAGATCGCTGGAACAAGTTGGAGGATGCAGGTAGCTGGTGGCAGGAAAGAGGGAAGGAGGGGTGGCATCCTGGGTGAAAGAAAGTAAGCCGAAACACTGGGTACCATTCAAGCTTTATTAAAGGAAGAAAACTCCGCAAGGCTGGGCTCAAAATGGTGTAGAGCAGAGGCTAAAGGGAGTGAGAGGGCTTATATGGGTTGGTGGGTGTGAAAAACACAGGTGGAGAGGGGGACGAGGTGCTGGTGTGGAGGATAAGGCTGACAATTGGTGCTGATGTGGAGGGTAAGGCTGATGTAACTAAGATGGGAGGTTACCTCTATGTGGAAGTAGAAGAGTTTCTTTGTCTCAGAAACCATGAGGTTTCTTGTAGGGTAAAGATTGGCAGCCATTTTATACTCAGTATGGTGCTGGCCACCTCCAAGATGGCATTAATCATGACTAAGACGGTGCCGGTTGCATCCAAAATGGCGCCGGTCACATCTTAGATCCATCATTCCTGCCTTTTAAGTATAAAGAAGAGAAAAGGGATGAAGGTCTCATTCTACTGAAGCTACTTCCTGCTGGAGACGGGCAAACATATGGAAAAAAATAAAAGATTTGTGTTGGCAGGTAAAACAATTAGGTGGCGGGGTATTGGTTTTGTGTGGGGAAGGGTCGCTAATTCTGAGGGGCTGATATCCTCTTCGCAGGAACAATTTGGCGACCTTTTGGTTGGTGAAAGTCTGCATATGTTCCTGCAAGAAGTTAGAGAAACACCAAAAGAGACAGGGACCAAAAAAGTAGGATGAGGCACAGTTAGGGGTCCTAGTAGGGGCACAAGACAGAGTATCCAAGGGTTTGGTGACTGGGGCCATCCCCCAGGTGTGTTGTCCCTTGGAATGGTCTGGTTGTAATCTTTTACTGTAAGATTGCCCACTTTTATTTTGTCAGTTAAGATTTATTAGACAATACCCTACCAGCTGAGTTAAGGTGATGTGGGTGGCCACCATACCCAAGAGGACTGAGGTATGGTTGTCTGTAGACCAGTTAGACAGGTTGAAATTAGATATGGGTGTAGCCTGATATTGGGGGAGGGTTGATTGTAGGCAAAGCCAACATCCTCCTGCTAACAAGGGGGACGTATAATCAAGTAAATGGTGGGTGGTGTTGAAGAGCTGTATAACTCAGGGGTCTATTTGGGAAGGATGTCAGGGTCGAGGGAGCTGGAGAGGACATTGGCTTGGCTGGGTGGGAGTAAGGTTTTTAATGATGTGTTTAATTTGTTTTTGACGTGTCTTGTCCTAGAGTCCTCCCCCATCGCTATAACCTAGGTGCATGGTCTCAGTGAAGCACACATATTGGCCTCTTGGAGGGCACTGGGCTCCAGCACTGGGTTCCACCCTTGGAAAGAACCATGCAGTAATTCCTTTTCTCGTGGGAACATGATGTGGCTTTGGACCTATCATAACAGGAAGCTGGAAGATGTGTAATAGCTGTGAAACTAACTTGGATAGTCCCATGTCCGAGTCTAGCCAGTTGCTGTGCACCAATTGTCCATACCGACCCGAAGATCCTGACGTGGGAAATGCACTGTGTGCATGGTGAAGCAGAAACCTGTGTTAATGGTGAGAGATGCAGAAACAGGAGGAGAAAAAAATGTGAGGGCAGAGGGGCTAAGAGAACACGTAGTAGAAAAAAGGAGTAAAGTGTGAATTTGTAAGTGTAATCACAAAGGACGCCCTGCCAGGCTAGCTCCGTCACCCACTCAAGGATGTTGTCCACATCAAAGGAGGCAGGCTGGGATCCATCTCAGATTAGATCCTGAATAAATGATGTGAAATGAGCAAAAGTAGGTTGGGATCAGTCTTGGAGTGGCTTTTGTATGAGCGATGTGAGGTTGGCCTGTAAAAGCGAGAGGATGATTGTCAGGAGGAAAGACTATTGACGGAAGAGTGGAGGTCCTGGAAATTTTTAATTTTGTAGGTCCTAAAATAGACAAAGTGTAAGGAGACATCGGGTTAGGGTTGAGCAGAGGGACCCCCCTGGCTTGGTGTTAACAGATTTTTGGGGGGTAAAGTTGCAGGTGTTCATTTTACCAAGGATAAGTGATACCAAGGGGCCTTTCCTGGTACTTTTACTGCCATGGGGGTGGTGGGAAGTACTGTATAAGGCCCTTCCCAACATGGCGAGAGCGGCTTTGGGATTCGGGTTTTACTGTACACTTGCTGTCCTGGGCTCAGTTTAAAGTCTGAAAGGGTGGTGGAGAAAGGATGAGGTAATAGAAGGTTGGCCTGTTCCCTAGGAAGATCCCTAATGAGCAAAAGAGTAGGGAGATACTGGCCTAAAGGTGACAAGCTGGAAGGGACAGGTCTGAGAGTGAAGGGCCTACTGTACATAAGTTCAAGGAGGCTGAGGCCTGTGGGTTTGCAGGGTGCAGCCTGTAGGCAAGTGAGTGACTGGTGGGGAGGCCAAAATGAGGGATGATTTCTGAGGTGAGAGCATGCGTTACTGCTGTAGCATCCTCTGAAGTGCAGGGGAAAGCCTCAACCCAACCTGAAAAGGTATATACTAAGGTTAGAAGGGGCCGGCCCAGTGGCGCACTGCTACAGTGCGCCACTTGGGAGCATGGCAGCGCTCCCGCCGAGGGTTCGGATCCCACATACAGTTCGGATCCCACATACAGACCGATTCCCGCTCACTGGCTGAGCGAGGTGCGGGTGCGACGCTGAGGGCTGCGATCCCATTGCCGGTCCCGGTCCAGTACGGGCGCGACACTGAGGGTTGCGATCCGTTGCCGGACACAAAAAAAAGACAAAAAAAAAAAGAAGATAGCGTGTCCTTTTGTGTGGAGGCATGTGAGTAAAGTCAATTTGCCAGTCCTGGCCAGGAGTATATCCTCTGGCCTGGTGGGTGGGAAAAGGTTGAAGCAACAACTACACAAAGAACAGTTTTGAGTGATTTGTTTTAGTAACTTGGTCATGTGGGAGAGTCATATAAGGGCTGAAGAAGGTGTAGTAGGGGTTCATAACCTATATGAACCGAATTATGGAAATCTAAAAGGATTTGCTCAGCTTGTGTGGTAGGGAGGACATAGTGACCAGAGAGAGTATACCAGTTGTCCTTCCTCTGTGCCCCCAACTGTTGGAGGTGTTGTGTTTCTTGGAGTGTGTATTGGGATAAGGGCATAGGGGCCATGAGAAGGACTTGAGCAGGAGAGGAAGAGTGCGGGCCTGGTGATTGAGCAGCCTGTTTTGCAGTGAGATCTGCCAGTTTGTTTTCCTGGGCTGTCTGTGGGGTAGTTGGAGCTTTGGTGTCCTCTGCAGTGTATAAGCCCAACCTTCTTCTGGGAGTTGTGCAGCCTCAATAGCCTGTGTTAGATTTACTATGGCAGAACCCACCCCAGGGGTGGGCATGGAGGTGGCACTCCCATCTATGAACTATGTAATGGGATGCGGGGAAATGTGTGGAAAGGGATTGAGAAAGAGGTCTAAGCCTCCATGCAATTGTGTTCTAAGGTTCATGAGTATTTGGGGATGAGAATGGCTGGATTTAAGGGAGGGTGAGGTTTAAAGGAGAACTGGGAATTTTCAATGAAAGTAAGGTGAATAAGTTGTAGGGGGAAGGGGAGAGAATTGACTTGGCCTATGGCTGAAAAGGTCTTGACTGTTCGTTGTCTAAAAGTTAGTTTAGAGCTTTCTTGTGTTAAAAGGGTGGCTGCTGCCCAGGCCTGTAAACAGGGGCCCATTCTTGAGCTGTGGTGTCTAGCTGTTTTGAGAGGTATGTAACTAGGGAGAAAATATCTCCTGCCTTTTGTCCTGACTGCCAATCTTTGGGTTTTGGTGACATATAGGTTAAAAGGATGAGACAGGTTTGAGAGAGATAGAGATGGGGCTGTGAGGAGAATGGCTTTTATTTGCTGGAAGGGAGAATGAATGGGCTTTGTGGGACCTAAGGGAATGGCAGGATCCCCTTTGGCTGCCCCATAAAGTGGTTTTGCTAGCACGCCAAAGTTAGGAATCCATAGGGGAAGGTGCCCTGCGAGCCCCAAGAAAGAAAGGATTTCACCCTTCGTGGTAGGAGTAGGGAGTTCAGAAATTAAACTCTTGTGATCCACCATTATTTCTCTGGTGTTGGGGGGAGGTGGACTTCCAAGTAGGTGACTGAAGGAGAAGAAATTTGAGCCTTGCTGGGGACACTGGATATCCCCTGGAAGCCAGGAAATTAAGGAGAGTGACAGTGTGGGCCTGTGCATCCTCATAGGAGGGGCTACAAAGGAGGAGGTCATCCATGTATTGTATTAAAATGCTAGAGGTGGGGAGAAGTTCAAATAAGTTTTGAGCTAAGGCCTGGCTGAAGAAGTGGGGTCTATCCCGAAACCCCTGGGCCAGTATTGTCCAAGCAAGTTTTTGGGAATGGTGCATGTCAGGATTAGTCCTGTACTAAATGGTATGAGCCATTAGGCTTTATAACCAGAAGGATGGATGTATTGAAAGGCAAGTGGGTAGGCCGTGAGAAATGAGAAGAAAGGAGATTGTGTATGACAGGTTTTAAGCCTATTAGGTGTTTATTATTGATGGGGTACTGTGGGACATTAGGGAACAAAGAGGGATTCCACAATTTAACAAGGATAAGGGAATGGTGCATGGCAATGGAGGGAGAAGAATCTTCCCATACTAGGGATTAACCTTGTCTGAGGGAGAGGGGAAGGTGGAAGCCCCAGGGGCCAGGTCTGGGTTTGGCCTGTAACAAGAGTATTGTAGCTGGAGTTAAAGTGTTTAAGATAACAGTAGCTTTGAATTTGGAAAGAATGTCCCATCCCAGTAAGGGGATTGGGCATTGAGGTATTATTAAATATTTATGTGTGAATTGGGTGTGACGTAGGGTGCAGGAAAGGGTTTGAGTGATCTGTGGGTGGTATTTTGATCCTGTGATCCTTGCTATTGTGATAGAGGACGGGATTGTTGGTCCTGCATATTTAGGAAGGGTAGAGTAAGTGGCCCCTGTATCGATGACAAAAGAGATCAGCTTACCTGCCTCGAGGTGAGTTACCCTGGGCTCACGCATGGTGATCTCCATGGGGGCTTCGTGCCCTGGGCATCATCAGTCCTCCTCCTGGGCAAAGCCTAGAAGCTCTGGCAGAGATGGCTGTGAAGCCAAAGGCTGTGGGTTGGGGACTTGGCCACTCCCTCTCTGGCAAGTGGCACAGTCAGTCCCCCCAGTGACCTGGCTGTTTGCAGTGAGGACAGGTTATGACAGGCCCATGTCAAGTGGCCCAGTTGACTGCATTTGAAGCAGTTCTCGGGTGGCTTGCCCCTAGAGGCAGCTGGCTTTGGAGTGTGTGAGCCATGGATGGCATTAGCCAGGAGCTGGTATTTGGCCTGGTCTCTTTTATAGTTTTTTTTAATATCAGGGGCTGATTGGGTAATGAAATGAGAGTGTAAGTGGGCCATACCTGCAGGGAAGTTTGGCTCTACATGTGTGTATTCATGTAAAGCCTCAGAGAGGCAGGTTAGGAACTCATTAGGATTTTCAGTGGATCTCTGTGTGATTTCTCTAAGCCTGTCATAATTGACTGACTTGTGAGTAGTCTTTTAGAGGCCATGAAGTAGGTGTGTGATCATATTATCCTGGAGGTCCCAATCCCTGTGGCCAGCCTGGTGGTCCCAATTTGGGTCCGTGTAAGGAAAAGCAATGGCTCCCACAGGCTGCCTATTATTTTGAGCATGTATCTCATCTGCCTGTTGGGCTGCTATCCAGACCTATTCCCTGTACATGGACTTGGACAATTCCTTCCATCCTGGCCACTTCATGGAAGGATTATAAAAAGCCAGAGCTGAGGCAGAGTTGTTACCTGATGAAGGGGGAGAAGGAGAGGGGTTCAGTGGCTGAGGGCAAACATCTTGAAACCAGGTAGAGAGAAGAGAGGTAAATATGGAGGGGCTTGTGAAGGATTTGGAGTGTATGGAGGTAGTCAAGGTGGCCCATACAGGTAGCAGAGTAGTCTGATGAATTAAAAGATTAATCCAAGTCCAGAAAGGGGAGGTCAAGGATGAGCTAGGAGAATTTGAGATATAGGACAGTTTTGACAGAGAGAACACATTCAGAGATAGGAGAAGGCTCAAACGTAAAGGAATCTCTCCAGTTTTTTGTTGTTTGGGTGAGTATCTAAACTGCGTGTCATCTTGTGGCCACTGGGATCCATTGTAATGAGGCATTCGAGTTTTAATGTCTCTCTGGAGGCCGAGAAATTGGCCAGGAGACAGCCTGGAGGTGTAGAGCATGGAGTACAGTAGAAAATGAGACATATAGGCTTGGATTGTGAGGATCCCATTTAGAGGATGGGAAAGGGAATGGCCAGTCCTGGTAGGAGAAGAATGCTGCCAAGGAGCATCCTCCCTGGTGTGCATCTTCTTTTCGAGCGAGAAGCTGCCGACCAGCTAATAGAGTGTCCTCCAATAGCTGGGGGGCACAAGAAATGTTCCCCAGGCCAGGTGCCTGGGCTTTGAGAATGAAAGAGAGCACAAGTTTGGGGAACCCGAGATGAGACAGGACTGACCTGCTGACTCACCCTGAATTGAGGCTGATGTTGCATGCATTGGTCTGAAACGGCAAAAGGTGAGCGAGTCCCACATGTACCCAGTTTCAGCAGGTCTGGAAAGGGTAACCAGGAGGCAACCAACCCAAGAGAGGGGATCATCTGACAGTCCGGCCAGGACCCTTCCCAGGTTTCAGCACCAAAATGAAAGAAAGTGAGCGGAAACACTGGGTACCATTCAAGCTTTATTAAAGGAAGAAAAATCTGCCGGGCTGTGCTCAAAATGGCATGCAGCAGCAGCTAAAGGGAGTGAGAGGGCTTATATGGGTTGGTGGGCACAAAAAACTCAGGCGGAGAGGGAGAGGGGCTGCTGATGTGGAGGATAAGGCCGACGACTGGTGCTGGTGTGGAGGGTAAGGCTGACATAACCAAGATAGGAGGTGACCTCTATGTGGAAGTAGAAGAGTTTCTTTGTCTCAGAAACCACGAGGTCTCTTGTAGGGTAAAGTCTGGTGGCCATTTCGTACTCAGTATGGTGCTGGCCACCTCCAAGATGGTGTTAATCACACCTAAGATGATGCCGGTCACATCCAGGATGACACCAGTCACATCCAAGATGGCACTGGTCGCATCTTAGATCCATCACTGGGTCTCTTTGGCTCAGCTGCCTGCCTGGTGGTGGGTCCTCATGTTTTCTGAGCCCACCTGTTGGGAAAATGGAACAATTTTGTCAGGCTCCCCTCGCCTCAGGGCTGGATAGGGGTGGTTCTGCAAATGTGTGTGTGGGTGGAGTACAGGCACCTGCAAGGCAGCGCCACTTTGGCTGGTTTTCACTGTCTTGAGTGCCTGCCCTGCATGGCCATGTTTTTACAGACCTGCAGCTTCCAAGGACTGTGTGGCCAGTTGCCTAGCTTATAGACCTGCATGAAGGGATCTGGTGACCCTGTCTGGCATGGAGGGGTCTGGTGACCCAGCCTGGCATGTGAAGGGTTTGTGACCCAGTCTGTGAATGGGCTTGAGGGGTCTGGGAGCTCCAGACCCAGCCCTAGCTCAATCATCAGCCCAGTCGGTGCAGGATTACCAGCAGGTGAAAGAGCCACGCCAACTAGCATGGTTGCCTAGCTTTACAGTTGGCATCGCAAACAGGGGTATTGGCTCCACAATTGGTGCTGTGAGCAGGATACGTGACATCAGCCTTAGCCTTAACCTCGCAGTAGCCAGACACCACCTAAATTTAAGGGGGAGGGGACAGAAACCCCACTTCTCAAGGGGAGCTCTGTCAATGATTTTGCAGCCATCTCTAATCCTCCACAAAGACACATTATACAAAGCAAACGTATTGGTTTGCCGAACTGGAATGGCCAGGATTTTGAAGTGTGGTTGGATCCAGGAATCCAAGCCAGGTCCTTGGACTTTTCCTGTCTACCTCTGGGCTCTTCAGGCTTTTGCTGGCCTTCAGTTCCAGACATGGGCTCTCCAGGAGACAGCAAGAGTGTGTGCATAGCAGCTCCAGGCTCGCATCGTCCTCAGAGCACTTGTGGAAGGATGAAGCGCTCCTCTCCCCGCGTTCATTTTCCTAACGACGGACCCTAACGACGAGCTCGTTGCATTCCTTTTCCTAACAATGCACTGTGGTGGGCCCTGCTGCCAGCCCCGAGCTAAGAAGCATGTCCAAAGCGAGAGACGCTGGCAGCACGGGTCCTCTGCCCACCCTTGTGCTGGGCGAGGCGGACTCCCTTTGTTGTTACCCCACCTGAATCACACAGAATGTGGGTGACAAGGAGCCTTTTGCTCAAAGCAGGAGACCATGGGGTTATACTGTATCAGAAGTCCCCAGCAATGCCACCTAGGGGCCATACAACCAGCATGAAGTGGCAAAGAGAAGTGTGTGTCTGGAACGCCCAGGTCCCCCTTTCCAGCCCCTGCCCCCAGGTGCACAGCTTCCACTCAACGCCTGGGTTCTCTGCCCGTCTTCCCAGGTCTCCCCTGGCCTGTCTTGCCTCCTTCTCCAGAAGGCCAAGCACTTCCTCTGGCACCCTAGACCCACCCTCTGCTTTCCCTCCAGATGGGTTTATCCTCCCTCCCTTGTCCTCACCCCTCCCCTTGAGTTCAGAGGGGATAACCCTGACTTCTAGGGAAAACCAAGGGAATGCCTCTGGCAGAAGCCAGGGGTCAAGCGGATTCGCCATCAGCCAGTGAGCCTGTCCTATGTGAACACCTTTGGAGGTAGGCACAAAGGCGATCAGAGATCTTTCCCTCCCTGCCTCTCTGTGGCACAGGGAGTCAGCGACGGAGATGCCACCTCTGGAAGAAGAGTCCTTAGGTTTGGAAGGCCATGCTGGCCAGTAGAGGGACAGTCCTGGTTTTCTGCCTTTTGTTCTGGCATAATTATTAATAAAATCCTGTGATGGGTTGAATTGTGGCCTCCAAAACAGTTATTTCCACATTCAAATTCCCAGATCCTGTGAATGTGAGCCTATTTGGACAAAGGGTCTTTGTAGATGTTATTAAATTAAGGACCTTCAGATGAGGTCATCCTGGCTTATCTATTTTTAAGCCAGTTGTTTGTCTTCTTATTATTGAATTGCAAGAGTTCTTTTTGTATTTTGTATACCAGTGCTTTGTCAGATACAATTTTGGGTACTAAGTGTCCTCATAAGTGACAGAAAAGGAAAGAGACAAAGAAGGCCATGTGAAGATAGAGGCAGAGATTGGAGTGTCGCAGCCACAAGCCAAGCCTGGAGCCAATACTGGGAGTCACCCAAAGCCCGAATATGTGAGGAGAAATACTCAAATCCCCCCCTAAGGCCTTCAGAGGGAAGACGGCCCTGAGGCACCTTGGTTTCAGACTTCTGGCCTCCAGAACAATGAGAGAATAAATTTCTGTTCTTTTAAACCAGAAGTCTGTGGCATTTGTTACAGCCCTGGGAAAATAATATAAATCTCCTTTCACTTTCAAATATCTGGGTTGGAATGATGTGCTATATGAAGCCCCCACGAGCATGTGGGGAAAGGAAACAAAAAGCCAACCTGCCAGGCCCATGCCTAACTTAGAACCAGTAGGGGTCCCAGCCCAGTCACCAGCACAGGAGATGGATGTGAATAACTGAATACATGCAGGAGGGGAGTGGCCTAGGTCACAGGTTCTCAGGCACGTGGCAGCATCGGACGCTAGCTGGGGTCTTGGGTCCTGGCCCTCTCTGATCCTCAGTGACATAGCTAACATGCACACTGGCTCATCCTTGGGCTGAGCCCTGGAATCCCTCTGCTCTGGGAGAGAAAAGGAAATTCATGTCAAAATCAGAGCACAGAAAGATTCATGAATATTCATAAGCTGATGTTAATGGCCACTCACTGAAAACCTTGCCCCTCTGAGCACCAATAAACCCAATAAAAGCATGTAAAATAAATGAATCCACAGCCCAGGACACTGAATACCATAGCTCAGAGCATGCCTCTCTGGGGGCAGTTGTTGATACATATTTGCTGAGTAAAACTATTTACCACATCCTTTCTTCTAGAGAAACTGCAGCTGTATCTGGGATGTACAGACAAGTAAAAGCACCACGGTATATGAGGATGGTGGCCAGGCTGTCATCACAGCAGAGCAAATACCAGTGCCATCCTCGGAATGCCCTTGTATTGGCAGATGTGGGTGCCAACTGCAGGAGACAGCCCAGGCGTGGGGCTGTGCAAGGAAGAGAAGGCAGAACTCAGCAAACCAGTGAGGGACACAGGGCAGTGCTCAGGTAAGTCCTGCCCACAGGCAAAACGAATCTGCTGCACCTGTTGGTCCCAAGAAAGCAACAGAGAGGGACTTAGGAGGCAGAAGGACTGGGGACACCAGTGGGGAAGGGAGGGAGTTCTCGAGCCTGAAAAAGAAAGTGACAAATGAAGAAACTAGGAAGTAAATCATAGTTGAGAGTAAGGTGTTCCCCACCTCCTCTGTATGGGTCTGGGTCCTAAGGGACACAGAACCAACAAGATGTGTGTATATAGACACACACACACACACACACACACACAGAGAGCGAGAGAGAGAGAGATTTATTTTAAGGAATTGGCTCATGCAATTGTGGAGGCCGGCAAGTACAAAATCTGCAGAGTGGCCTGGAGACCCAGGAAGAGCTGATAGTGCAGTTCAAGTCCGAAGGCTATCAGGTGCAGAATTCCTTCTTGTTTGTTGGAGGTGAGGCCTTCAACTGATTGGAAGAGGCCCCCCATGGTATGGAGGGCAATCCCTTCTTGACTGCAAATCCACTGAGGTTGATCTCATCCAAAAACTGCTCTCCCAGAAATATCCAAAATAACGTTTGACCAATATCTGGACACCATGGCCCAGGCAAGTTGACGCATAAAATTAATAATCACATCCCCCTTTCCTTCAATCAACTTTATTGAGATATGATTTACATACAATAAAATACACGTAATTTAAGTGACCATTTGAAAATTTTTGACACATTTATACACTCATGCTACTATCACCATTATAATATCTCGAACATTTCCTTTTGTGTGTGTGTGTGTGTGTGTGTGTCTTTTGTTGTCTTTTTCTGTGTCCGGCAACGGATCGCAACCCTCAGTGTCGCCCCCGTACCAGACCGGGGACCGGCAACGGGATTGCAACCCTCGGTGTTGCTCCCGCGCCTCGCTCAGCCAGTGAGCGGGAACCGGTCTGTATGTGGGATCCGAACCCTCGGGCGGGAGCGCTGCCGCGCTTCCCAAGCGGCGCACTATCCAGTGCGCCACCGGGCCGGCCCCTATCTCGAACATTTCCATCATCACAAAAAAATTTCTTCCTGCCATTTTGGAATCCACTCCTACCCATCGCTCCAAGCAACCACTATCTTCTTTCTGTCACTCAACACAAACTTTCCTTTTCTGGAATATCATTTAAATGCAACCAAGCAAAATGGATACATGAGTACCCTTTTGTGTTGATCTTCTTTCATTCAGCAATTTCGGAGCTTCAGCCACATTGTTGTGGGTATTGACAATCTCTTCCTTTTTACTGTTTTTTATTGTTACTATTTCATTGTGTGGCTGTTTAGGTTTTTTCCCAGTTTAGGGCTACAAAATCTGGTACACATATGTGTGTATAAGTTCTTGTGTGCAAATAAACTTTTATTTCTCTTGAGTAAATAGCTAGGAGAGAAATTTGTTTTTTATAGAGGTATACATTAAAATTCAAAGAAACTTACAAGTCTTTGCAAAATGACAATAGAAGTTTGAATTTCCATGAACAATGTATAAGAGTTTCGGTTGCTCCACATCCTTGCCAAAATTTGGAACTGTCGGTCATTGTAAGTTTTGTCATCTAGTGGGTATGCAGTGTCATCACTGTCCCTGATGCTTAATGCTGCTGTGTATCTTTTCACATGTTTATTGGTTCCTCTTTGAAGTGTCTGTTAAAAATTTTCTGTCAACTTTTAATCAAATTGTTTGTCTTCTCATTATTAAATTTCAGGAGTTCCCTTCATGCTCTGCTTACCAGTGCTTTGTCAGGTACATGCCATGTATATTTTCTCCCAGTCTGACGTGCCCTTTCATTTTCTTCATAGTATGCTTTGTTCTTCTTGTTGTTTTGTTTGTTTGTTTGTTTGAAATGTAACCGTTGTACATACCTGTGGGATATAGCATTGAATATCAATACCTGTGTGCAATATGTGATGCTCAAAACAGGATAATTGCTATATTCAACATTACACAATGTCATCATTTTTGGTGGCCCTTTACCAATGTCTTCCTAACCCCATATCCCCTCCCCCTTTCCCACCTCTGATGGCCTCAATTCCAGTCTCTCCTTTTGAAAGTTCAGTGAATTATTGTGATTCTTGTATCATTCTTTCTTTTTTTACTTAGGTGTTTATTTTTTTAGCTCTCACTTATGAGTGAGGACATGTGGTATTTCTCTTTCTGTGCCTGGCTTACTTCACTTAACGTAATTTTCTCTAAGTTCATCCATGTTGCTGCAAATGGCAGAATTTCATTCTTTTTATGGCAGAGTAGTATTCTGTTGAGTATATATGCCACATTTTCCTTACCCAGTTGCCCATTGGTGGACATTTATATTGGCCCCAACTCTTAGCTATTGTTGATAGAACTGTGATAAACATGGGAGTGCAAGTATCCCTTCAAAATGATGATCTCCATTCCTTTGGGTATGTACCTAGCAGTGGGATTGCTGGATGATATGGCAGTTCTATCTGTAATTGTCTGAGGAACATCCATACTGTTTTCCATAATAGCTGCAATAATTTACAACACTAATAGCAGTGGGGGGGGGGGTTCTCCTTTCTCCACACCCTCACCAGCACCTGTTATTCTGTATTTTTATAATTTCCAGTCTAACTGGGATGAGGTGATATCTCAGTGTGGTTTTGACTTGCATTTCCCTGATGCTTAGCTATGTTGGGCATTGTTTCATGTGTCTATTGGCCATTTGTATATCTTCCCTTGAGAAACACCTGTTCAGCTCCGTTGCCCATTTTTTAATTGGGTTACTTGATTTTTTATTAAGTTGTTTGAGTTTCTTGTATATTCTGAATATTAATCCCTTATTGAATGCATAGTTTGCAAATATTTTTTCCAATTCTGTAGGTTGTCTGTTTGCTCTGTTAATTGTTACTTGTGCTGTGCAGAATCCTTTTAGTTTGATATAATCCCATTTGTTTATTTTTTCTTTCATTTCCTGTTTCTTTGGGGTCTTATTCATAAAGCCTTTTTCCAGCCCTACATGTTGAATTGTTTCCCCTGTGTTTTCTTTTAGGAGTTTAATAGTTTCAGGTCTTATATTTAGGTCTTTAATACACTTTGAGTTGATTTTGGTATGTGGTGAGAGGTACAGGTCTAGTTTCATTCTTCTGCGTATGGATGTCCAGTTTTTCCAGCACCATTTATTGAAGAGGCAGTGTTTTCTCCAATGTATGTTCTTGTTGCCTTTGTCACAGATCAGTTGGCTATAAGTATGTGGGATTATTTTTTGGATTCTCTATTCTGTTCCATTGGTCCATGTTTTTGTTTTTATGCCAGTACCATGTTGTTTTGTTTATTATAACTTTGTGGTATAATTTGAAGTTGGGTGGTGTGCCTCAAGCTTTATTTTTGTTTATTTATTGATTTATTTGCTTAGGATTGCTTTGGCTATTCGGGGTCTTCTGTTGATCCATATGAATGTTAGGATTGTTTTTTCTATTTCTGTGAAGAAGGTCATTGGTATTTTGATGGGGACTGCATTGAATCTGTAGATCACTTTGGGTAGTATGGATATTTTCACATGTTAATTCTTCCAATCCAAGAGCATGCAATGTCTTTCCATCTTTGCTGTACCTTCTTTAATTTCTTCTAAAAGTGTTTTGTAGTTCTCATTGTAGTGATCTTTCACCTCCTTGGTTAAATTGATTCTTAGGTATTTTATTTTGGAGTGACTATTGTAAATGGGCTTGCTTTCTTGATTTCTTTTTTTGCTAGTTTGTTATTGGAGTATAAAAACTACTGATTTTTGCATGGTGATTTTGTATCCTGCAACTTTACTGAAATCATTTATCAGCTTTTAAGAGCTTTTTGTAGAGTCTTTAGGTTTTTCTGTATATATATATGACCATGTCATCTGCAAACAGGAACAGTTTGACTTCATCTTTCCAATCTGGATGCCCTTTATTTCTTTCTCTTCCCTGACTACTACTTCCAATAATATGTTAAATTGGAGTGGTGAGAGTGGGCATCCTTGTCTTGTTCCTGTTCATGCAGGATGGTACTAACAGTTTGTCTTATTTGACTTTTATTGTGTTGAGATACTTTCCTTCTATACCTAATTTACTGAAACTCTTTATCATGAAGCAATGTTGAATTTTGTCAGATGTTTTTTCTACATCTATTGAGGTAATCATAAGGTTTTTGTCCTTGATTTTGTTGATGTGGTGTATCACATTTATTAATTGTGTTATGTTGAACCATCCTTACATTCTTGTGATGAATCCCACTTGATCATGGTGTATAATTTTTTTACTGTGTTGCTGCATTCTGACTACTAATATTTTGTTGAGGATTTTTGTGTCTATTTTTATTAGAGCTATTGGCTTGGTTTTTTGTTTGTTTTTTGCTGAATCTTTGTCTGATTTTGTATCAGGGTGATGCTGGCCTCATAGAATGAGTTTGGAAGAATGCCCTCTGTTTCAATTTATTGGAATAGTTTGAGGAGAATTGGTATTAATTCTTCTCTGAAGGTTTGGTGGAATTCATCAGTAAAGCCATCCAGTCCTGGGCATTTCTTTGTTGGGAGACTCCTGATTACTGCTTCAATATCATTGCTTGTTATTGGTCTGGTCAGGTTTTCTATTTCTTCTTGGTTCAGTTTTGGTAGTTTGTATGTGTCCAGAAATGTATCCATTTCCTCCAGGTTTTCAAATTTGTTGGCTTATAGTTGTTTATAATAGTCTCTAACAATTCTTTGGAGTTCTGTGATATTTATTGTAACATCTCTTTTTTCTTTTTTGATTTTTGTTATTTGGGTCTTCTTTCGCCTTTTTTAAAGTAGGCTAGCTAATGGTTTGTCTATTTTGTTTATCTTCTCAAAAAAACCCAACTTTTGTTTCATTGATCTTTTGTATCATTTTTTGCATCTCTGTTTCACTTACTTCTGCTCTGATCTTAATTATTTTTTCCATCTACTAATTTTGGGATTGGATTGTTCTTATTTTTCTAATTCTTTGAGGTATAGCATTAGATAGTTTATTTGAAATCTTTCTGTTCCTTTGATGTAAGCATTTATTGCAATAAACTTTCCTCTGAGTACCAGTTTTGCAGTGTCTCACAGGTTTTGGTATAATGTGTCTTTACTTTCAGTAGTTCCAAGACATTTTTTGACTTCCTGTTTGATTTCTTCTTGGAAATTAAATTGATTCAGAGGCATGTTGTTTAATTTTCATGTATTTGTATAGTGTCTGGAACTTCATTTGTTATTGATTTCTAGTTTTTATCAATTGTGGTCTGAAAAGATATTTGAAGTGATTTCTTATTTTTAATTTGCTGAAACTTGATTTGTGACCTAACTTGCAGTCTATCCAAGAGAGTGTTCCATGTGCTGATAAGAATGTATATTCCGAAGTTGTTGGATGAAATATCCTGTGGATATCTGTGAAGTCCAATTAGTCTAAAGTGTAGTTTAAACCCTGTGTTTCTCTGTTGATTTGTTGCCTAGATGATCTTTCCAATGCTGAGAAAGGGGTGTTCAGGTCCCCAACTATTATCATATTAGGGTCTATCTCTTTCTTTAGGTCTAATAGTGTTTGCTTTATATATCTGGGTATGCCAGTGTTGGGTGCATGTATATTTATGAGTGTTATGTCTTTTCTCTGGATAAATCCCTTTATCACTATATAGTGGCCTTCTTTGTCTCTTGTTATGGTTTTTGGTTTAAAGTCTATTTTATCCAATATAAGAATACCTACTTCTCATTTTTGTTTTCTATTTGTGTGGTATATCTTTTTCCACCCCTTCACTATTAGTCTATGCGTGTCTTTACAGGTGAGGTGAGTCTCTTGAAGACAGCATATAGTTGGGTCTAGCTTTTAAATTCAGTCAGTCCTTGTATTTTCTGTGGGGAGTTTAATCCACTTACATTTAGGGTTGTTATTGAAAGGTATTTTCTTACTCCTGGCATTTTACCAATTTTTCTTTGAGTGTTTTAAATATCTTTTGTTCCTTTCTTCCTCTTTTATTGTTTGTCTTCAATGTTTGTTGGTCTTCTGAGATGGCAAGATTTAGTTTCCTTCTCTTTCTCATATACATTTTTGTTCCACCAGTGGGTTTTGCTCTTTCTTGTGTATTCATAGTAGTGATTATCATTTTTCAGATTCCAAATGCAGGACTCCCTTGAGTATTTCTTACAGGGCTCATTGTGTGGTGGTGAACTCCTGCAGTTTTTGTTTGTCTGAGAAATACACTGTTTCTCCCTTATTTCTGAAGGACAGCCTTGCTAGGTATAGTATTCTTGGTTGTCAATCTTCTTCTATTAGTATTTTGAATATATCATCCCATTTTCTTCTAGCCTGTAGAGTTACTGTTAAGAAGTCTGCTGTTAGTATGATGGGGGCTCTCTTAAAAGTCACTTGATGCTTTTCTTGCTGTTTTTAAGATTTTCTCTTTGTCTTTGCACTTTGCCAGTTTGATTATATTGTGCCTTGGAGAGGATATTTTTGGGTTAAATCTGTTTGGGAATCTTTGAGCCTCCTGGATCTTAAGGTACATGTCTCTCTCTATAATACCTGGAAAGTTTGCTGTTATTTTATTGAATAGGTTTTCAATGCCTTTTCCTTTCTCCTCCCCTTCTGAAACACCCATGATACAGATGTTTGTGTGATCAATGTTTGTTGGCCAGGTCTCTTAGCTTTTCTTCATTTAAAACAGTTTTTTCTTTTTCTTTTTCTTTTTTTTTTTTTTTTTTTTTTTTTTTTTTTTTTTTTTGTGCATCTAGGTTATTTCAAAAAGACTGGCTTCAATATCAGAAATTCCTTCTTCTGCTTGCTCTAACCTGCTGCTTAAACTCTTGGTTGTTGTATGGCTAGAGCTAGGGTCTCTGGTGCTCACAGACTCCTCAAGCCTGTTCACAAACCCTTCACATGCAGGTCTATGACCTAGGTAACCTAGGTAACTAGGACAAAAAGGTCCTTGGAGACTTTGTTGAAGAAGGAATAGTCTTTATTCAGCACACAGAACACTAAGAGTTAGGCAGTACACAGAGAAATTCAAAAATTCAACTGCTACTGGCAAAGTCCAAAAACAAAACTGAAACTGAGCAGCTGCCAGCAGAGTAAACATGCTCTATTTTTAGATGCCTAGAGGCCAGCTCTGCTGGCCAGCTCTGCTTCACAAACTCAAGAACACACAAAAGCAATTAACGAGAAAGATACATAGGTGCACATGCACACTAATTGCACTCACACACAACTTGTTTACAAGAAATGTGCTGCTCGACCCCCTAGCCAGACGTGAGCCAAGGGAGCCTGACTAAATTATTCTATTTTCCCCACAGTTGTCTTTTTTTAAATTTCATTTTGTGGAATGAATCCTTCAGTTCCATGAGTTCTGCTACATTCTTTTTTAAAGTATTAATCTCTTTGTAAATTTTCTCCTTCATATGCTACTTTTTCTTATTTCATTGTGTTGTATAACTGAGTCTTCTCATATCTCATTGAGTTTCCTTAAGATTGTTGCTCATAATTCCTTTTCAGTCATTTCTTGCTCTATGGCATCTAGTACTTGAAAATTACTATATTCCTTTGGTTGTTTCATATTTTCTTTTTTTCATATTTCTAGTACCTCTAGGTTATGTCTGATCATCTGGTAGAGCAGTTGCTTCTTCTATTACTCTGGAATAGGCTTTGAGGAGAGAGACTTCCTCCTCTTTTTCCACACTCTACTGGTGACTTACCTTGTGTCAATGCAGTCAAATGGTTGGCCACCTCCATGGTGGCCATGGCTACTGCTGTGGTGGTGAGCCACCCTTGTGGTGGCAGTGGCTGTGGTGGTGGCTGTGGTGGACCACAGGGAAGTGGTATTTGCAGCACAGAAGCAATGTTTGCAGCAGTGGTGGGGGCTGTGATCCCCGGGTGCACTCCTGCCTTCTGTTGGGTGGAGGGCTGCCCTTGGCTCCTGCTGAGGTCCCCAGGCATGC
Organism: Galeopterus variegatus; assembly: GCF_000696425.1. Classification (NCBI taxonomy): domain Eukaryota; kingdom Metazoa; phylum Chordata; class Mammalia; order Dermoptera; family Cynocephalidae; genus Galeopterus; species Galeopterus variegatus. Next base: position 180,084 of record NW_007729426.1, on the reverse strand, counting down.
TCCAGCTTTCTGTCAGGCAAGGGGCTTCCTGTGGCTCCTGCTCCATGGTGTCTTTTGTAGAAAAAAAGTTTTTAATTTCAATGATGCCCAGTTTACTCATCTTTTCTTTTAAAATTTATGCATTCTTCATCCCCTAAGAAATCTTTATCTATCCCAAGATTGTAAAGGTTTTCTCTTGTGTTTTCTTCTATAAGCTTTATAAATTTAGCTTTTATTTTTTCTATGATCCATTTCAAGTTATGATATAGGTAAGGGTTAAGGATCACTTTTTTTCCATATAGATATTCAGTTGTTCCCATATCATTTGTTAAAAGACTATGTTTCTCCCCACCAAATTACTTTGGCAACTTTGTTGAAAGCCAATATATTTTGTATGCCTAGAAATAGGACACCTGATTATGTTCCATTGATCTAATTATCTACATTTAAACCAATACCACAATGTCTTCATTACTGTATCTTTCCTATAAATCTTAAAATAAAGTAGATAAATTCTCAAAGTTTATTCTTCTTTTTCAAAAATTTTTGACTATTCTAGATTATTTGTATTTCCATATAAACTTCTGCTTGTCAATTTCTATCAGAAGCTGAGATAATTGACATTGTAATAATATTGACTTCTAACCCATCAATATAGTACATCTCTACTTTTATTTAGGCCTTCTTTACTTTGTCTCAGCAATGTTTTATAGTTCAATGTAAAGGGCTTGCTCATTTTTTGTAGAAGTTATTTCTAAGTGCTTTTACGTTTTTAGTGCTATAGTAAATGCTATCGTTTATTTAATCTTTGAATTTGCCAGAATTTAGAAATATAACAGATTTTTTGATTATTGACATTGTATCTTATGACTTTGCTAGATTCACTTATTTGTCCTAGTAACTTATTCGTCAATCCTTCAGATTTTCAAGTACATGTTTATTTTGTCTATGAATAAAGACAATTTTACTTCTTCCTTTCCAGTCTGTTTGTCTACATTTCTTTTTCTTTCTTTATTGTGCCATCTAGGACTTCTGATACAGTATTGAATAACAATACTGTAGTAAAAGGGGACATCCTTGCCTTGCTCCCAATCTTAGGAGGGAAACACTCTATCGTTCACTATTAAGTCTGATAATAGTTGCAGGTTTTAATAGCTGTCACTTATTTAATACCACAATGTCTTCATTACTATGTCTTTCCTATAAATCTTAAAATAAAGTAGATAAGTCCTCAAAGTTTATTCTTCTTTTTCAAAAATTTTTTACTATTCTAGATCAGTTGTATTTCCATATAAATTTCCCAAATTGGAGAGGTTTCCTTCCACTCCGAGTTTTTTGTTTGTTTGTTTGTTTGTTTGTCCTTTTTGAGACTGGCCTCACCGTGCTCAGCCAGTGAGCACTGTGAGTGCACCAGTCATCCCTATATAGGATCCGAACCCGCAGCGGGAGCACTGCTGCGCTCCCAGCGCCGCACTCTCCAGAGTGCGCCACGGGCTCGGCCCCCACTCCTAGTTTTTTAAGAGGGTCTTTTTGTTTGCTTGTTTGTTTTTTAATCACAAATGAATGATTAATTTTGTCAAAGGCTTTGTTAGCATCTATTCAGATCATTTATGGCTTTTCCCCTTTATACTGTTAATTTGGTGAATTGCACTGATTGATTAAACTAACTTTGCATTCTTAGGATAAACCCTCTTGGTCATGGTATATTATCCTTTCTATTCCTGGATTCAACATGCTAAACTACTGTTAAGGATATTTACATATATATTTCTGTGGACATTGGTCTACAGGTTTCTTTTCTTATAATGTCTTTTTTCTGATTTTGATATCAGGGTAATGCTGTCCCCATAAATTAAGTTAGAGGGCCTTGTCTCCTCCTGTACTTTCTGAGAGAGTTTATGTAGAATTGATATTATCTCTTCCTTAAATATTTGAATGAATTCCCTGGTAAAGTCATTGAATCCAGGAATTTTCTTTGTGAGAAGCTTTTCTTACAAAGTTAATTTCCTTAATGGTTATAGAGCTGTTCAGGCTGTCTATCTTTTTTCTTCAGTGTGCTTCGGTAATTTTGCTTTTGAGAAATTTGTCCATTTTATTTAAGTTGTTGAATTTATCATCACAAACTTTTTATAGTATTTCTCCCTCATTCCTTTAATGTCTGTATAATCTGTATGGTATTTCCTCTTTTATTGGTGATATTGGTAATTTGTTTTATGACTTTTTTATTAGGAGTTTACTGAAGAAACAGCCTTTTGTTGTATTGATTTCCTCAATTGTTTGCTTTCTGCTATTAACTTAATTACCTCTTTCAATTTACATTAGGTTTAATTTGCTCCTCTTTTCTCCAATTTTTAAGGTGAAGCTTAGATTATTGATGTTTGACCTCTTGTATTTTCTAGTAAAACCATTTAAAGTTACATTTTTTCCCTAAGCATCACAAAAATTGTGATATGCTGTTTTTATTTTTATTCAATAAAAATATTTTCTAGGGCCGGCCCGGTGGCGCACTGGATAGTGCACCGCTTGGGAAGCGTGGCAGCGCTCCCGCCCGAGGGTTCGGATCCCACATACAGACCGGTTCCCGCTCACTGGCTGAGCGAGGCGCGGGAGCAACACCGAGGGTTGCAATCCCGTTGCCGGTCCCCGGTCCGGTGTGGGGGCAACACTGAGGGTTGCAATCTGTTGCCGGACACGGAAAAAAGACAAAAAATATATATATATATTTTCTAATTTCTTTTATGATTTCCTCTTTGCTCTGTGGATTATTTAAACATGTGTTGCTTAATTTTTCAAATACATAGGGATTTTCTAGAAATCTTTCTGTTATTAATTCCTATTTTACTTTCACTGCATTCAGATAACATTCTCCATATTATTTTGGTCATTCTAAAAGTATGGAAACTTGTTTTCTGCCCGGCATATGGTTTATTTTGATGAGTGTTCTATGTTCACTTGAAAAGAATTTGTATTCTACTGTTTTTAGAGTGTTCTATAAATGAGAAAAGCCTTTTACATTTACCCACATATTTACCATTAATTGCTCTTTATTCTTTCAATTCGTTTGGCTAATAGTGTTGTTAAAGTGTTATATTGTTTTATTCATTTTTTTCTCGTTCTATCAGTTACTGAGAGAGGAGGTGACAATTTTTAAATATACAGGAGAGAGAGAGTCAAGACGGTGGAATAGACGGTCCCCAGTTTCATTCTCTCCCACAATCAACCAATTTACAACTATTAAACAGCAACGACAGCCAAGCTGGGGCTGCTAGAGCTCCAGGGAAGAGGAGGAGAGACCCACAGAGGGCATGAAGGTGGGAGAAGCCATGATGAGAGAAAGAAAGGACCACACTGACTGTTTTGAGCCCCGGCCGTTTTAAGGCTGGCCCTGGTGAGCACACAGAGCAAGAGGTGGCGAAAACTGCAGCTCTGCCCTTTGTGTGAAGTGGCTTGGAGACTACAGGGGAGAGAACAGCCTTTGTGGACTCCAGGCCAGCAAGACCACTGACAGGGTTCCCATGGACCCACATATAAGGAAGGGCCACAGACAACTGAAAAAAGGAGCCACTCAAAGGCCAGTGAGTCATCACAAGGGACCGGTGAATGGCCCATCCCAGGGGAAGTGTTTAGAGTGCAGGGGATGGAGGAGACAGGCCACAAGGGGAACACTGGGGCACAGCATAGACAGCTGATCTGCCCCTCAATCAGCACAGGACCACTCAGTGGAAACTGGTCAGGGATACAGAACTGCAGGGGGTGCGGTTTGCTGAAAAGACTCAGGCCCAGACCAGAATTACCACACAACCCAGGTGTATCAGACCTCACAAGACCCAGAAAAGCTTAAAAGGTCATGAATTAAAACTTGAGTTGCTCAAAAAGCCTTTCTCAGAGAATCAGCAGCAAAGCAGCAATTTAGCTCAACCACAGGGCTCAAGTGCTGGTCCCCACAGGAAGTTCCCCGATTTTAGAATTAAGCAAAGGACGACAAATTAGTTCCAGTGCACAGTTTAAGTGGTAGGAATAGCAAATAAAAATCCAACACAGAACTGAAAGAAAAAACAAAATACCCACAGATCAGAGACAAAGTTCTGATACTAACCAGTAAAGGTCTAACACCACCAAAGAAGACCTATAAAACCTGGAAGGACTGGAAGCCCCACAGGCTCCCAAGACAGGGTGAGGGGAGCCCAAGGGCCCCAGCCATGCCGCTCCCACCCACAACATCCACATCCAGCCTGGCAATGACTGGGCCACCGCTGGAAGCCCGCTGGGCTCCTGAGCCTGGGGGTGCTGAGGGCCTCAGCCATGCCCCCGCACCCTCCTCATCCACGCCAGTGAAGCAGCTGGCTGTGGGGGCCAGCCCTGCCCCTTCACCCCCACCTCTGTTCTTCAACCACCCTTCCCCCTCCACTGCAACAACATCATAGAATGTAAAATAATAATAATAATAAATATATATTTAAATATGCAAAGATAAAAAAAATTAAGATAAATAAATATACACTTGTCCCTCAGTATCCATGGGGGGATTGGTTCCAAGATCCCCTGCTGATACTAAAATCTGTGGATGCTGAAGTCCCTGATATGAAATGGCATATTATTTGCACATATCCTATACACATCTTCCCATATACATTAAATCATCTCTATATTAGTATAATACCTAATAAAATGTAAATGCTACACAAATAGTTGTTATACTGTATTTTTTTATTTGTATTTTTAAAATTGTTTTATTAGTAGTTTTTATCAGCAATGGGTTGAATCTGTGGATGTGAAACCCGTGGATAGGAAGGGAAGATTGTAATTATGGATTTCTATACTTCTCTCTTCAGTTCAGCTCATTTCTTTGTTATATTTTGAAGTTCTATTATTAAGTGGATATACATTTAGAATTTTTGTGTCTTTCTGATAAATTTAACATTGTGAAATGTCCTTTATTCTTTGTTCTGAAGCTTACTCTTTCTGATATTACATTAGCCACTCCAACTTGCTCGTAATTGCTGCTTGCGTGGTATATCTTTTTTCATCCTTTTACTTTTGACCTACCTGAGCCTTTAAATTATTGGGGGTTTTTTTAGACATCATACTTTTCAGTATTGCCCTATTATCCAGTCTGAAATTATTTGCCTTTTTTTTTTTTCCTTTTTGTCTTTTTCGTGACCGGTAACGGGATCGCAACCCTCGGTGTCGCGTCCGTACCACGACCGGTAACGGGATCGCAACCCTCGGTGTCGTGCCCACACTGCACTCAACCAGTGAGTGGACCGGTCTCTATATGGGATCCGAACCCTTGGTGGGAGCACCACCGCGATCCCAAGTGCCACACTCTACCGAGTGCGCCACTGGGCTGGCCCATTATTTGCCTTTTAATTGGAGTTTTTAGGCCAGCTACATTTAATATAATTATCTGTATAGTTAGATAAAAACCTAACCTTTGTTCTCTATTTGTGTCATCTGCTCTTTGTTGCTTATTTCTCATTTCTTGATTTCTTTTGGATTAATTAAAAATTTTTATGGTTCTGTTTTATCTTCACAATGAGTTCATTAGCTACACTTCCTTGCTTTATATTTAGTGGTTGCACTAGAGTTCACAATATGTATCATTAGCTTGTCATAGTTTAACTTCAAATACTATTATACCACTTTATGTACAGTATAAGAACATAACAATATGCGTCCATTTTCTTCATTCTGCTCATTGTGATATTATTATATATTTTAATTGTACGGATGTTATAAACCACACAATGTCATTATTGTCATTATTTTTTGTTTAAACAATTTTATTTTTTAAAGAAATTTAAAAATGGGAAAAGCCTTTTATGTGTGTCCACATATTTAACATTAAGTACTACCTTTTTTTTTTTCTTCCTACTATCACTTCACTTCACACTGGAAACAACCAACCAATCTTATTATTATTTGTTAGTTTGAGAAAAATGTTTGATGTATTATATACACAGTCACACAGCTCCTTGTTTATAAGTGGTTATTAGGAGTATCAATAGTGATTATTTTTGTAACTCCATTGCTAGATTATGGAATAGTAGTGCTCTCTTTGCAACTAGAAATAGATTCATGAACAACTTGAGATGTAATCATATTAGGGAGGTCAATTTCAGAAACTCCAGAACCAATTCAGAAAACTCATTGTTAAAATTCCATTTCAATAGAACTATTCTCTGTACCAAAATCTGTATTAGTCAGGATTCTCCAGAGAAACAGAACCAATAGGATGTATAGGATATACAGAAGATACATTATTATATGTATGGTTATGTTAATATAATTATATATGTAATTTTTATGTTTTGTATGTGTATGAGTGTATATATATTTTTTATATTATATATTATTTTATATAGATATAAAATAAGGAATTGCCTCACATGATTATGAAGGCTGACAAGTCCCAAGGTCTGCAGTCAGTAAGGTGGTAACATAGGACGGCCAATGGTGTCATTCCAGTCTGAAGGCCAGCAGGCTCAAGACACGGAAAGAGCTGATGTTTCAGTTCAAGTTTAAAGGCAAGAAAAACTACATCAGACAGAAGGAAATTCTATCTTACTTGCAGAAGGGGCAGGCTTTCTGTTCCATTCAGGTCTTCAACTGATTTGATGAGGTCCACACACATTACAGAGGGCAGTCCGATTTACTCAACCTACTGATTCAGATGCTAATCTCACCTGGAAATGTCCTCACAGACACTCCCAGGATAACGTTTGACCGAATGTCTGGGCACGTCATGGCCCCATAAAGTGGATGCATAAAATTAAGCATCACACATAGTTTCTGTCAAGAATCTTCAGTAAATTATCTTCAGTCCTTTGTATATACCTTTGATTCCTCTGGCAGCTTTTTGGATTTCCTCTTAACCAGTGGTGTTTGGCAATTTATGTCTTTCCTTGGTGTAATTTTCTTTGTATTTATCTTGTGTGGGATTCATTGAGCTTCACAGAGCAGTGGTGTGGTCGGTTTCATCAAATTTGAAACATTTTTGACCATCAACTCTTCAAATATTTTTTCTGTTCCCTTCCCCCTTCCTTCTCACCCTCCAATTACAAGTATGTTGGCCACTTGATATTTTACCACAGGTTACTGAAGATCCATTTACATCTTTTAGTCTCATTTGGCTGAGTTTTAGTTTTGATAGTTTCTATTGCTATATTCAAATTCATTACTTTTTTTCTCCACTATGTAATCCATTGTTCATTTCATCTAAAAAATTTCTCATTTCAGATATTCTATTTTTCAACTCTAGTATTTCCTTTTTTGATTTTTCCCCTTCTTTAATCATTTTTTTCATGGTTTTTTTTTTTTTTTTTTTTTAAACACGATCCCATTTATAATGGCTGTTTTAAACTCCTTGCATGCTATTTCCAACATCTATCATTTCTGAATTTTCTCCTATTGACTGGTTTTTCTCTTGGTTAGGGTTTGCATTTTTGTGTATCTTCACATGTCTATTTTTTTATTTCATGCTGAACATTGTTGATTATGTGTTGTTTCATGCTGGATTTTGTTGTTCTCTAAAGAATGTTAGATATTGTTCTGGCAGGCAACTGAATTACTTGCAAATCACTTTGATCCTTTTAAGGCTTGCTTTTGAGACTTGACTGGAGAAGAGGGGTTGGATAAGACTGTATTCTAGGGCTAATTTAGTCCTACTGCTAAGGCATTATCTTTCTGGGGGTTCAATTGGATGCACAAGGTTTTCAGCAAGGACTGTCTATATGGCAGCTCCTGCCCTGCTACACATTCCAGAAGGATGGAGCAGAACTAGGGGTCACATCTTTGATTCCGTAATTTGCACCACAGGTCCTCCGAGTATGAGAACTCTTCCCCTTCGATCCCCAGATACTGTTAAGGTCATTTCCTGATCAACTTCCCTGTGACCTATATTTCTTAGCCACCGAGGATGTCTCCTTCCTCTAGGCCTGGTCCTTCTGTGCCTGCCACTTATTGTTTGTCTACTGGGACCCAGCTCAGAGACACACACCTGGGCTGAAATCCTCCCCCAGGGGTAAAGAGCTACGTGTCATCATCCAGGAACAAAGAAACAGGACCAGTAGGAAGGGGACTCTGGCTGCCCTCCTCTGGAGCTGGTGCAAGATCCTCACCTTGGTTTTGACTTCAAGGAGTTTAGATATGTCTGAGGCCAGGGAAGGTTAGTGGGGCAGTGAGAGGGTGGGCAAAGGAGGCCCCTATCCAGTGAAGGTAACTGGGTGGGTCCAGGGGAAGCCCCCTCTAAAGAGGAGTGAGCTCCTTCCCATGAGCACATAAAATGGAGTCTCCTTTTGTCTCTGGATTAATTCATTCGATCAGCATTACCAAGTGTCCACAGCTGAGCCCATTCTCTGTGCTGGTGCCAGGATGCCTGGGGACAAACTGACCGAGGCCCTGTTCTGATGAAGTGGACACTCTGGGAGAGATGGGCAAAGTCAAATGACCCCATGATGTGTAAATACAAACCAGGTCACAGCTGGGGAACTTGGGGAGTCAAGAGAGGATGGAACTTGGGGCTTGAGCCCATCTTTGGTCAGCAAAGGCATCCCAGAGGGAGGGACAACGAAGCTGGAAATTGGGGACAGGGGACATTCCAGGCAGAAGAAACATCCTATATAAAATCCTGAGGGCAGGAGAAACACAGAGAGTGTAAGAAAGAAAGAAGCCACATGGAGTTGCAATGGAGCTGGTGCAGAGCAAAACCCACGTGACAAGACACTGGGAGGAGGGTCCCAAGCTGTCGGGAGATTTGGTGGGCCTGTCCAGCCCAGCCTCTCCTGAATGGTGGGCCCTGCTTGGGTACGGGCACTTAAATGGGAGCAGAGCCCCAGAGGCCAGCACGGGGGGTGAGGGTGGGGATGCTACAGACTCCCCAAAATTCATATGTTGAAATCCTAAACCCCCGTGTGATGGTATTTGGAGGTGGGACCTTCAAGAGGTGATTAGGTCATATGGAATAATCATGGGATTAGTGCTCTTACAAAAAGGCCCCAGAGAGCTCTCTCGCCCTTCTGCCATATGAAGACACAGTGAGAAACTGTTAGAAATAAACATCTGTTGTTTATATGCCTCCCAGTCTATGGTGCTCTGTTCTACAGCCTGAGCTAAGACGAGGAGGAGCCGCGATGACTGTGGTGCCCAAGGAAGGGAGTGTCTGCAGGTCTGGGCTACAGGTCCACCAGAGCCCGCCACCCTTGCCCATGTTTTTTATAACCCAGACTTGGGGTTATAAAGCAGGCTCGCCTCCGAGCAGGTGGGAGCACCCTTTACCCGGGAGCCCAGTGAAGACAATGGGGCTGGTGACCCAAGGGAGCTGGGCCCTCGGCCCATGTCCTCCAGGAGCTGTGATGTGACCATGCCACAGGCCTCAGTGACCCAGCTCAGTACTGACACAGGAGAGCTGGTACAGACTGTTCCTGCCCCTCCCTCCTTCCTGCACTCCCCACCCATGAGTAACGAGTAGCCCTGGCCTAAGAGAGAGTCCACTCCTTTCATTTCTGACAAAGTCTTGCAGTTTCTCTTGCATGGCTTTTGACCCAACTTCCATGTGAGCGCATTGAGGCAGGAAGCATTTTGCACCCCTGTGCTTGCCTTGGCCTCCTGCGGAAGGGATTCCAGCCATCCATGGGTGAGGAAATCACGCTCACTCGAAGCTCCCGGCTTGCCCTTGAGGTGGTGGGAGGGGCTCCATGCAAGGATGGGGCTCCTCTCTGGCCTCTGGGTCTCAGTTTTCTCATCTGTAATGTGAGATGCTTGACCTAGACAGATTCCAATCCTGACACTTTGAGCTCAAACCCTAAATCCAAAACCAAAGAAAAGCTGGGACCCTCAAATGACACTGAGCAAACCCACTGAGTTTATCCAGGTGCTGGGGCTGCCCTGAGAGTTCACCTGGCATCTCCTCACAGCAGCACATGCAGAATGGCTCCATGTTCAGGCAGGAAGGATGCTAGAATGCACATCATAGGTCAGGAAGCTGTGGCCCAGGACGGGCAGCTGCCAGCCCAGGTGCCCAGGCTGCCTGGCTCCCCTCTCAGAGCTCCTCTGCTGCAGCCCTTTGCTTCCTGCCACCTGTGTTCTTAGCACCAGCAATAGCACCCGGGGTGAGCAGGCCTCCTGCAAACCTCATGTCACCCTGGAGATAACAGACCTTTCAGACAGACTCAAACACTTCTGGGTGAGGCAGAGGAGGGTCCCCAGCAACAGCAGGACACGTCTGCTCTCAGAGACAATGCTGCTGAGGGCTGACTGAAATGAGCTCCAGTCTTTTGTCCAAACGCATGTATTTCTCATCTCAGAGCTAGGTCTGAATGTTTAGAGATAAGACCCAAGCATGAGCCTTGGCAGCTCCTGTGGGAGAGAAGTGGATGGCCAATAAATGTCACCAGACAGAATGCCGGTTCCTGCAGGACCAAGCTGTCTGCTCTGAACGCTGTGCCTCTCACAGCAGCTGGTGGGGGACAGGGTGAAGCAGGACGGCCTTGCAGAAAAGTAATTCTGCAAAAAGTATCAGAAGCTCAGAAACATGCGTATCCTCTTTTCCCTTCACTTGGCTTTAGGCATCTCCCCTACAGCAATGACCAGAACCAGGTTCTACCAATAGAAGAGCAAGAACCCAGGGGACCCGGAGAGGCTTCCTGAATGGGCTTTTCCACCCAGGCAAGAAGAATTTTTAAAAATATATTTTTCTGATCATGAATGTGAAACAGAGTAAGGCTAGGCCTGTGAACCAAACTGACTCCATCTTCCCTGCAGAGGACACTTTGTTACTTTTCCACTCCTCAGTCATGAAACCCCCAGGGCAAATGATCTACCCCATGGGCTGCCCTGACAAAATAGACCAAGATAAGAGAGGAAACAGATATTTACTGAATTGCAAACCGCCTCCCCAAGGCTTGTTTACTGTAATTGTAAAAGTTATAATTGTAAAAGTTTACTATAATTGTGAAAGGTCTTAACCTTAAGACCCCTTTAGGAATTCCCACCTGTGCACAAAGCATCAAGATGACTGCTACAGTGACCCTCCTGGGGTGACAATGATGAACACCACTGCCTACTGAGCATGTGCCCATGACACAACCAGGAAGAACAGAACGGACCACCTCCAGTGATGCTGGCCTGCATCCCTTAACTCCTTTCCCTATAAAAGACCCTGAACAGCTCCCCTGGGGGGCCGGCTTTACTGTCGCTACCCCCTTATGCATAAGTCTATCTCCTCTTTTAATGAAGCGTTGCTTGCTTTACTGTGGGGTACATTGTTTATTTCTATGACTTTGGAATCTGAGAGACTAATATAATCACTGGCAAAAATTGGAAAGCTTTGGGCACTGGAGAGGACCCCAGCTGTAAGAGGCAAGTGGCCACTGGGACTATTTTGCTCCCATGTCTCTGCTGCTGGTGGATCTCTCCTGGAGTCCCTGGCCTACATTCTGACAAGGCAATGCTTTATTCTCTTTACCTTTCTCTGATTTTCTGAGCCCTCTTCTGTCTGGTTAGATTGTATCCACTTCTGAATAGGTGCACCCTGGAGGGCTCCCGGCTACACTTTGTTTTTCTGATTTAAATCTAGTCGATACGTTTCTTCTTTATGCTGAAAACAGTGGGGAGAACTGCTTTTATCAATTACTGTTAATGGAATAGGTTGGTCCCGCCGATCGGACTAGGATAAACTGGACCCCACTGCTCCTCTTTTCTCTTTGTTTGCTCGGTTAGACATTTAGTTGAGTACCGGTAATCTGAATAAACCTTCCAATCCTTGCAGCAACTTTTGGACTTTCAGGTCATTTGTTTAAGGCGAGAGGGCAAGCCGAGCCTGACCTGTCGGTAACAAATGTAATTTCTGTTTATTATAAAGGGAACAAACAAAAATATCACCGTAATCCCTTCCAGGGATGTTGTTTTTCATGAATGTGTATATGCACTTACAAATAGTGGAGTGCAAACACCATGGTTTAATATCCTGATTTAAAAATATTTAACAGAGCACAAGCATTTTCCAATGCCATTAAAAAGTCTTCAATAGCAGCCCAGTAACCTGTCATGTAATAGATTATTTAGCCTTTTCTGATTGTTGGACTTTTGATTGTTTCTTATATTTTACTATATGATACCCAGAAAGGCATTTTTGTACAAATCTCCCTATAAGCTCTGAGCTCCTCAGGCCATTTCTTCCTTTCTTTGTGGTCTTGCCTTCAGTGGCCCCAGGACCTGGCACCTGTCATTGTTGACAGAATGGCCCCCAATCATCGCTGACACAATAGTCCACTCCCTGTTAATGTCAGGTGAGAGAATACATGCAAATGACACGTCGTCGTAAGCACTAAGGAAAATGTCAGCTTTAATGAAGATGACTCCCAGCATGGAAATGTTCAGGGCACAGCAAGGGAGACTGAGGAAAACAGGTGGGTCTGGGCACCTGGTCTCCTGGAGGAGGGCTCAGCAGCCTGCATCTAATCTGGACCTGCATTTGTTAACTATTTCTAAAAACATTGCCAAATGTCTGCTTACCCTGTCTGCAGAAGGAAATTTGCATATTTGCACAGGAATATGAGCATTTGTTGACTGGTTTCTGTGCTGATACACACAAGTGTTGCAGATTTCTGTGTCAACAGTTCTGCCTGGGGAGAAGTGGAGGAAATACACTCAGGTGCTAAGGTACTGAGTGCAAGATAGAGAACTTGCTTCCACCAGTGCTCCAAGGGTTTACAGGGGACAGTGGTCTTCCTGCCTCCTTCCCTCCCTCCCTCCCTCCCTCTCTTTATTAAGCTTAATTTACATCACACTGTCCTGCTTTCTTAAATACAGGCCGTCAAGCCTCATTCCCTAGATCCCAAAGCATAGTTTCAATGCTTTGTATGGAGAATTGTTTTTTTCCTGGCCCTTGCTGGAGACCCCTGTAGCCGTGATTAGCTACGCTGCCATATGGAAGAAGAGGTTGCCTGCCTGCTCTCCACACTTTGCTCATGGAGGCCCAGCTCACCTACAATAGCTTCAATATTTTATTTGTCTGCTTTTCACAGTGGAAACCAGTGTACTATTCTTTTATGGGGCATTTATTCCAGGCCAGGCCCTGCACTGGATGCCCAAGAGATGAGGGCCCAGTCCCTTTGCTTGAGGGGTTGCCAGCCAGGTGGAAAGACAGAGACATCCTTTCTTGTTTCCAGCTCTAAGACTCCCTGAGTGCCCCACAGAGACAGGGCAACGTGCTCTGGGATGCCAGGGAATGTTTTCAGAGAATGTAATCTTAGAATTGGAAAGTGCACAGGGATCCAGCAAGCAGCACAGCGTGGCACATTTGAGGAACCAAAAATAAGGAGTCTGATGAACTGGAGCATGGGTGGGTTGGCAGCGGGAGGTTAGAACAAACAGGATAGGCAGGCTGGCTAGCGGTAGGTAAGCCACCAGTGGACCGACGGCTGTGTACTGGCATTGGAACTCCATCCTGTACATGGCAGAACCTCCAGATGAGAGAGTCATGGTCAAATTTGCAACTAGGATGGAGAAAGAACCACTGGACAGTGAGACTGCAAGTGGAGATATCATCGAGGAAGGTTCTTGCAATTGTTCAAGCAAAAGGAGCAGAGTGAATGAGACATTCCTAATTAGGCAATCGGGCAGCTCATGAGAGAAGTAACCCTGGTAGAAAATCCAGCAGGGAGGGCCGGCCTGGTGGCGCACTGGAGAGTGCGCCACTTGGGAGCACAGCGGCGCTCCCGCCGTGGGTTCGGATCCCATGTGGAGACCAGTTCCCGCTCACTGGCTGAGCGCGGTGAGGGCGCAACACCGAGGGTTGCGATCCCGTTGCCGGTCAGTAAAAAAGACAAAAAAAAAAAAAATCCAGCAGGGATCCAAGAGAGTGGCCCACGTGTTGTTCGGGACTAGCACTTGAGGTATGTTTGTGGGACAACCAGTGGCAATGTCCAGCTGATAGGTAGATGGAGTGTGGGAGGGGGCGTGGATCTGGAAACTGTCAACTCGTAAGTGGCAGCGGGAGCCACGGGCACAGATGCAATTGCTCATGAGAGATGTGTGGGGTGGGACACAAAAGTCAACGGAGAACCAGGAATAGCCCGACATGAGAGGGACAGAGGAGCCGGCGTGGGAGCAGCCAGAGTTAGGAGAACCAGGCTGGAGTCATGTCACGGAAGCTACTGCAGGAGGAAATTCAGGGACATAGTGTCAAGAATGAAATGTTGCAAAGATCAAGTAGGGCGAGGACCCAGTCGTGTGGCGATGACCACGCCGTTCGTGACTGTATGGAGAGCAATTTCAGGAGCAATGGAAGTCAAAATGCCCGGCAGTTGAGAAGCAAAGAGAAAGTAAGAGAGTGCTGGCCGTGAACATAGAATACTTTTGGGGGGCTTGGCTCGGAAGGGAAGAAGAGCCAAAAGAGGGGTGGCAAAGCCATGGGAAGGGCTTTCCTATGGTGGGACTCCACTGGGTTTGTAGGCTGCAGCAACAGAGCCCACAGGAGAAGAGAAAATGAAGAGGGCTTTAGGGACACGGAGCTGGGAGACCAGGGGCTTGCGCTGTCATTAATCACGGGTAACTCACCCCAGAGGAGGAATCTTCATCTGCTTGAGATTTGTCACTTCCCCACAAGCTCAGATACTTTGACACTTCCCAGTCCTGAGCATCAGGCCGATTCAGACGAGGCGGGAGGGTGGAGGCTGTGAGCCCACGGGGGAGGGTGGGAGGCTCAGCTCTGACGCTGGGAGACCGGCACAGGGCCGGGCCCAGCCCGGGTAGGGGACCCGAAAGGGCAGGCTGGCAAGGTGTCAGGTGCATCTTCAACCCCACACATCCCACATTTTTCCTCAGCATTTTGGACAGGTATGGCTTGTTGTCTAATAGCGTGCGCCCATCCGTGCTCCGTAATCGCTGAGTGATGAGGCCGTTGTCTGGCTTGTAGCAGCCGATTGCACGGCTCCAGCATGGCTAACGCTAACTTAAATGGATAAATTAACTAACTGAGCTGTGGAATCGGGCTCTGGCATGGATGTGCAGGGCCAATCAGGACAGTCCTCATGAAAATGAGACTATGAATTTAACGAGGATCACATAACCCCCACCACATACTGGGTATTCTACCCATAGGTCCTGGAGGTGATGGCTTTGCTGGCAAGGGCCTTTGCAGAGGTCAGAAGGCTACAAAATTACCATTTCCCACAAAGATAAAGAAATCATGGAGTCTTAGAAGAGCATAGATTCCTGAAAATATTCTGGTCCTAATCCCCCATTTGACTCATGTGGAAACTGAGACTCAGAGAGAGTTAGCAACTTCCAAACCTTCCTCAGTAGGTAGGTGACACAGAATCCACTCAATGACTAGAAGACAGCTACCCTCATCTGACACGGCTTCCATGAAGGCCTGTCACCCCTCTGGACAAGCACAGGCCTCATAACTTCTGGGTTGGGGCAGGCCTGGGAAATGCCCCATGGAGAGCCCAGCGAGCAAGGCAGCCTCCAGCAAGGTGCCCCAAGCAGCCTCCTCCTCCGAACCTCTGCCTTCGTCAGGACTAGGAGCTATGAGTGAGAGAAGCCTCCCTTTACCCAGATGAAGAAAAAGGTTGTGCAAATGGCCTTAGGACCCCAAACTCCTTAAGCAAACAAGGGAAATTACAAGGTGACCCACATACTACCTGCTGGGACAGGGTTCACTGGAGGAAACCCACAAGATAAGCTCAGGAACAAGCATGTTAACCCATTCCTGGGCATGCACAGGGAGCTATCTGGGCTGACATGAGACTCTAGGACAGCGGCCCGGACCTTGGGCTTATATGATCAGGAAAGCAGAGCCCTTTATTGGGTGGGATCAGAACTCTGCATCCGATTGCTACGGTCAAGCAGAGCTCTGGCTGTCTGCCCAGCTGTTCCAGCTCTGGCATGGTCAGGGGCTGGGGCTCCAGCTTATGGCATGACAGTGTCCTACCAGGATTCATCATCTTCTGGATTCAGCTGGAGCCAGCTTCCTTGGAGCCCTGCCGGAGACTAGCTTCTGTGTGAGGCCAGCCCTCAAGAATAGGGAAACCAGGAATCAACTGAATATGTTAGTTATCACTCCCCCAACCCCACCTCCTCACTGCAGGCAAAGGCAGCTTTCCAAGCCTCAAATCTAACCTCGGCAACCCCTGCTAAGACCCCTTAGTGTCTTCCCCTTACGTACATGACCTAGTCAAACTGCTAAGCTCGGGATGTGAAGCCTTCCACATCCCATCTCACCCCTCCATCCGGGCTTGTCCTCAGCACCCCATCCCCAGGTGCAGGTAGCAGATCCTCACACCTGTCAGGTGCTCTTCCACCTCCCGCCATTGCTCACGACATGTCCCGGGATGTGTCCTCTGTCTTTTCCTAGCCTGCCTGTCTGTCTGATGAACTCCTGGACACATCTTCCCCAGGGCCCTGGTGGAGAATGCTGGCTCTGCCTCCACACTCTGTCATCGTTGCACATGGAGCTGTGCTTGTACCTACCCATCTGCAAGGGTCTCGGTCACACCGTGCATAGAGGAGGTGCCAATGAACAATGAAGCTCACAAGCCACATGCACTCCTCCCTAGAGATCAGGCTCCAGGCCTTTCTGCCCCACCCACAGCCTTAGATCCTCCAGATCTCACAGATGGTGAAAAACCCCAGCACTTGAGATGAGAGCTGAGGGGCCAACATGCTGAACGCCCAGAGGCCTCCCTGGCTCATCATGGCAAGAAGGGGTGGAGTGTCGCTCTGGATAGAGAGGGACAGGGTGCCTCTACAGCAGCACTGTCCAGTGGACATAATGAGAGCCACAAGTGTAACTTCAATCTTCTAGTAGCCAAATTTAAAGAGTTAGGGAGGAGGGAGGGAGGTTTCGGTGATGGGTCATAATAATCAACCACATTGTATATTGACAAAATAAAAATAAAAAAATAAAGAGTAAAAAGATGAAGAGAATAATAAGACAAGCCACAGACAGAGAGAAACTATTTCCAAGAGACACATCTGATAAAATACTGTCGTCCGAAATATACAAAGAACTCTTAAGCCTCAACAATAAAAAAAACAAGCAACCCAATTAAAAAATGGGCAAAAGACCTAGATACCTCACCAAAAAAGATACACAAATGACAAATAAGCCTATGAAAATATGTTCAACATCATGTATTATTAGGGAATTGCAAACAGCAATGAGATACCACTACACACCTATGAGAATGGCCAAAATCCAGAACACTGACGACACCAAATGCTCGTGAGGATTTGGAGCGACAGGAGCTCTGATTACTGCTGCTGGGAATGCAGAACGGTGCAGCCACCTTGGGAGACAGTTTGGCAGCATCTTCCAAACTAAACACACTCCTACCATAGGATCCAGCAATGGTGCTCCTTCAAACCCACCCAAAGGAGTTGAAAGCTTATGTTCACACAAAAACATGCGCCCGTGGGTATTTATAGCAGCTTTATTCATAGTTGCCAGACTTGGAAACAATCAAGATGTCCTTCATCAGGGAATGGATAAACTGTGGTGCATCCAAACAACGGAATATCATTGAGTGCTAAAAAGAATTGTGCTATCGAGCCGTGAAACGACACGCAGGAGCTTTAAATGCATATTACTAAGTGAAAGAATCCAATCTGAAAAGGCTACATATTGTATGATTCCAACTACATGACATTCTGGAAAAGGCAAAACTATAGAGACAATTTTTAAAATCAGTGATTGCCAGGGGTTAGCAGGGAGAGAGGGATAAATAGGTGGAGCAGAGGATTTTTAGGGCAATAGAACTGTTCTGTGTGATGCTGTAATGCTGGATACATGTCATTATACACTTGTCAAAACCCACAGAATGTACAACATCATGAGTGAACCCTAATGTCAACCATAGAGACTCTGGGTGATGATGTGTCAGTGAGACTGTAAAAAATGCACCACTCTGGTGGGGATGTTGATAACGGGGAAGACTGTGATTATGGGGGGCTGGTTAGATTATGTGGAAAACTGTATCTTCCACTCAATTTTTCTGTAAACCTAAAGCTGCTCTAAAAAATTAAATCTGTTTTCTTAAAAAGTAAAAAAAAAAAAATTTTTAAGTGACATTAATTTTCATATTTTGACCAAATACAGTCATCCCTCAGTATCTGCAGAAGATTGGGTACAGGACCCTTT
Source organism: Galeopterus variegatus (assembly GCF_000696425.1). Lineage (NCBI taxonomy): Eukaryota > Metazoa > Chordata > Mammalia > Dermoptera > Cynocephalidae > Galeopterus > Galeopterus variegatus. The sequence goes on along the minus strand of NW_007729426.1, from coordinate 161,960 downwards.
CCCTGCCCATGTATACCAAAGTCCACATATACCCAAGTCCTGCAGTTGCCCGAACCTGCTGACATGAAAAGCTGGCCTCTGTTCGTGCATTCCACGTCCCACAAATACCGTATTTTGGATCCATGTTGGATGAAGAAAATCCTAATATAAGTGGACCTGCACAGTTCAAACCCATGTTGCTCAAGTGCCAACTGTATATTGAAAATATTGCTATTTCAACATGTAATCAATATAAAAAATTATTTAATGAGACAGTTCACATTTTCTTTGAGGGGGGTGTCTTTGAAATTCAACTTATAATTTACACTTAGCACCTCTCAATTTGGATTAGTCTTACTTCAAGTGCTAGTAGCCACATGCAGGTGGTAGCTAAGGTACTGGACAGCTCTAGGGCCCGTGTTAGTTAACAGACACACTCTCAGGAAAGTCTGAAGGTCGAGCCCCTGGCGGTAACCAGGAGATTTATATGGCAACCTCCAGCCACACAGTAAGGGATGGGATAAGCCCAGAAGCCTCTGGACCCTAACGGGTGCTGCACCGGCATGTTCAGAGTACATCACAAAGTTAAGGTCAGAGTCTGGGAAGATACAGCTCAGGTAAGAAATGTATTTCCTCTCACAAAGACACCAGAAATCTCCAGAAACTCCAGAGTGCTCCCACATCCCAAGGAAACACATTGGATGACTGAGACAGCCAGGAGGGATTCAGATGCCCACCCCTGGAAAAGTGTTCCAGATGTAACATAGATTAATCTAGAAAGAAACACATCAGAGCTCCCACTGAGCCCTGAATCTAATGGTCCAGCTTCTGTTTGGGACCTGGGCCAGCAACCCTAACGCAGGGCCATGCAGGGGGCAGGCGACAGATCAGAGGTTTCAGTGTAAGGTCACACAAGAAACTGGCCCTGTGGCTTGGAACAAAGTGCTCAGATAAGGTCTTGTCTGAGTTGTGCTATTGTCTTTCAGCTCCAAACACCGTGTCTATACTCTGCTTCATGATTTGGGGGCCAGGACTCTATGAACCCCATTTCTGTGTGGCCCACTACTCCCTAGTAGAGTCTGCCAATACGGGGCACTGGAGGGGGCCTGCGAGGCTGGCGGGGTGGTGCTGGATCCTTCCCATCTGCCACGTGCTCCGGGAAGGTCCCCTGGCAGTGCTGCTTTGCCCGGCTGGCTGAGGCTGCTCCTCCCCGCAGCAGTAGAGGAATCCAGTCCGCAGCTTTCCAGCACCTCCAGAGCCAGCCTCACTGTGCTCCTCTCCAGACACCTGCACAGTCAGGCACCTCCTCCAAGTGTCCCAATTTAACAAGTCCAACCTCCTCCCTTTGTCCCCGGCCGTAGCACGGGAGCTGCTTCCTGCAGTGGCTCCTTCTGTGATACCTTAGTGCCTCTCTTTGCTTTTTGCAGTTACCTGGTCAACAATTTTACACTGAGTGAGTAAGCTGTCACATTAAATTCTCTCTGTTGAAATAACTAGTATGCTTTCTGTTTCCTGATCAGTCGAGTGCTTGGCACACTAGACACCATTATTGTTATTACCATTAGGCAGGGACAAGTGACTTCTGAGCATGCCGTGGATAAACTGCCAGGTATTACCTCATTTAATCCTCTCAACTTTGCTGTGAGCTCTCTCTGCTGTTTCTGACAAACCTCATCCTCCTCCTGGGAGCAACCCTTCCCCACCACACCCTCAGACCACTTGGCTAAAGAGCGGGTTGCCATGTTCTTACAGGGTCCCACCTCTCCAAGGTGTCAGCAGACTAACCCAACATCTGACACAAGCCTGGTCAGAGTTCTTTCTAGGGCATTTAACACCAGAATTGTGAAAGAAAGTCGGCTCCTCTTCAGTGGTGGAGGTGATAAAAAGTCCAACTCAAGCACGGTTGGAGGCTATCCTTCCCCTCGTGGAGCATCGGCCAGTCTTTAACGAGAATACTTCCAAACCACAGGGAAGTTTCTTCTAACTCAAGAGCACCTGGTTTCTTCTCCACCTTTCCCACAGTTTCAGTTTCCAACCTTTCCTTGGATTCCAGGAATTTAAATGACCACCTTTTTTGGTCCAAGCCAGTCTAAGAGGTCTTCCTGTCTGGTCCTAACATTGAATCACTACCCTCACTTTACAAATGTGGAAACTGAGACTGAGGGTTATGAGACAGGCCTGTGAAACTTCGGATCTGTCTGACCCCCAGGCCTTTGCTCTCTTCACTAGTTTGTACTGCCCCCTTTACACCTAAAGATAAAAAGACTTAGGAAGAGTTGAATGGAGCTCACGCTCACTCTCGAACAGGAAACCCACTGGGAGGTGAGACTGAGTAGTGATTCCTCATCCTCAAGGTTAGTGGGAGGTCCACTGGGCTGTCTACAATGTCAACTCAGGAAAAGAAATATGAAGGGAATACTGTTTGTTGTCTGTTGCTTCAGAGAAATAAAAAGACGGGCCATGAGTTCAGTTTCTGGGCAGTCAAGAATCAAGAAGGCAGAATGGAGCAGTTTGCCAGACAAGTAGGAAGCTGGGACACAGGAAGAGTTGTGAGGGGTTACAGAGCCTCACCCCGTATCCAGGAGATACTCTTATTCATCTCAGACTCTATAAGTCTCTTTCTTCCCATATAGTACTCTTCCATGTGATATTTAACTGTTTTAAATCTACATCCTGGACAAAAGGTGGAATAGACCATTGCCTCTGAATAGTTAATATAGTGATGAGAAACCTCAGAATTCCCACTACCAGGATGTGACCAAGGCCGCACTGCCAAAAGGCAGCACACTGCAGCAGTGCCCAGGAACCTGGGAAAAGACCAGAGCTCACACCTGCCCAGTTAAAGCACAAGTCTCCCACGTGGTGCAGGTATGTGGGTTGAAGGAGTGGGTCAGTCCATAAAACAAAAAGTATTCAAAGGAGGCCTTCTCTTTGGGAAATTCTTTGTAGATCCACCACCCATACCTTAGAGTCATAAAACCCAGAAGACATTTACAAGGTGGTGCAGGCTGCTGGCCATCTGGAGAGAGAGATATGGCTATCTCAGCAGTTGGAGTTCTTTGTTCTGAATGCATGCCCTATATTCAGTATGGTTTCCTTGGCAGACAAAAGAATGATTAATTGAGTGCCCCATTAACAGCTTTATGAATGAAAGGAAATGTATTTTAAGAGAGCTTTGTGCTGGCACCAAATTACACTGATAAACTGTTTTCAGAGTCAATAGGAGTTAGTTTCAAATTAGTGGTGACATTTAAACAAGAAACCTCAAGGCCACGATTAAGCAGCCACACTCCCAAGAACCCCCTTGCTCACTGTCAAGTTCACCCTGCAGATGCCTGCTGAACTGCCCAAGGTGGGGAGTGCCTGGCTGCTATCGGCTAAGAAGGCATCTTACTGGGCTCTGCAGACCCTTTTCCAGTATCTCCTCTGGCTCTGTAAGCCCCATTTCTGTGTATTTGTAGCAGCTGTGAGATGTATCAGAACCTTGAAGAGATACTCCGGGTAGAAGGGCCTTGTCACTAGGGAGTGTTTGTCCAAGCCATCATGACGCACTTTAAGACTGAGAGATGACAGCTGTGCTCATTCCTCCGCCCTAGACCCTCTCTCAGAGGGGCTGAAAGAATCAAAGATTTCTTCTCTGGGGAACTTCCAGGTCATTTCAGCATTTTCTCAGGTGTATCTCTGCAAAGCAGTAACCCACAAACAACCGTTCCCTACTTCCAGCCAAGAAGCTTGACCTTGAGGCTGGTCTTGATTCTCCAAAGAAGAGAAGCTACAAAACACAGGTGAAGGGCAATTTACCGGGCATCATCTCTGTTCTCAGCTCCTCTGCTGGCTGCCCAGCCCTGTCCACCAGGGCCTCCTTGCTGGACACTGCCCCACCAAGTGTCTCAGGATCCCAACTTGTTTGCTGACCTCAGTGTTCTATCACCAGCTTCAGCTCTGGGGATCTGGACTTCCCTTTTCCCACTGCTCAGTTTCAGGTCAGTCCAGTCCCCAATGAGCCATAACCCAGCCATGCCCCTTGGTGTGGCTGAATTGGGCCGTGGCCACAGCTCTCTCTACAGCTCCAGACTCCAGTGCCTGACTATCTTAGTCTATTTGAGCTTCTGTAACAAAATACCTTAGACTGGGTACCTTACAAACAAAAAAATTTATTTCCCACAGTTCTGGAGGCTGGGAAGTCCAAGATCAAGGCACCAGCAGAGTCAGTGTCTGGCGAGGATGCACTTCCTTCATAGACGGAATCTTCTCACTATAGTCTCCCATAGCTCGCCTTGCTAGTTCTCCAGGGTTGCTTTTATAAGGGTGCTAATCCCATCCATGAGGCCTCCACCTTTATGACCTAATTCCCTCCCAAAGGCCCCACCTCCTAATACCATCACCTTGTGGGTTAGGATTTCAACATACAAATTTGCGGAGGACAAGCATTCAGACCATAACCCTGATCATTCATCTGCACACCCAAGACTATTTTGAACACAACACATCCAAAGATGGACTCCCTCTCCCTTTCCAAAAAAAATAACAAACCATTCTCCATCTCACTGGGTAGAGTGGACATCCACCCACTCTCCCAAGCCTGAAAATTGGGAACTCATCTTCAAATCGACACACAAGTCATCCTGTCCACGCGGCACCTAAATATCTTTCCAATCCATTCTTTCCTCTCTAGGCCACTTTCACGTTTGTGTTTTTGCCTGCCTGGCATCACTGTCTCTGGGGGACTACTCTGTTCCATGCTCTGAAAAACCTGTCACATCCATGTGGCTCAAGTAGGGCTGATCCTACCACCTTGACCCAGAGTCGATCAAGGGACCCAGGCTTGCCTGGTAAAAATGTTCAGCAACTTGGTCAAGGTCATCTGTTCAGGACCAGGCTTTCAGGATGCTCTGCAGGGTCTTGACTGTATAGGAAGAGAAATCTATGCTCTTTCTCCCTGGGCTCGTGAGGTCCAAGGTAAGGCAGGAGCTGTGGGGCCTCTTACTGTCACGTATAGAGAGTGAGAAGCCATAAGGCAAATAGCAGAATCAAAGGATTAAAGAGAGAGGTGGTGTCTTGGGCAGCTCAGGCTGCTATAACAAAATACCATAGACTGGGTCACTTAAACAATATTTATTTCTCACAGTTCCAGAAGCTGGGAAGCCCCACAATCTGGATGCTGGTCCATAGGGTTCCTGATGAGGACTGTCTTCCTGGCTTGCACGTGGCCACCCTTCTCACTGTGTCTTTACATGACAAAGAGAGAGAGAGAGAGCACTTGCTGGTCTCTTCTAATAAGGGCACCAATCCCAGCCTGAGGACACCCCCATAACCTCATCTAAACCTAATCACCCCTCAGTGACCCCATCTACATATACCATCGCATTGGGGGTTAGGGCTTCAACATATGAATTTGGGAGTAACACAAACATTCAGTCCATAACAGATGGAGACAAGGGGGCAGGGAAAGGAGAGCCCTGATGTCAGTGTTTGGACCCCTGAATCCAGCCTAAAGTCAAAGCACTTCCTTTGGTCAGTCCCATTACATGAGTCAATAAATTCCCTATTTTGTCATAACCTGTTTGAGTTGGGGGTCTTTCTCTAGCAACTGAGCACTTTCCTTACACAATAGCTCACATGGACGGGTCTCCCTGCCTCTAATCTCACCTTCTCTTTTGGTTTGCTAGGGTTGCCGTAACAAAGAACCACAAAATGAATAGCTTAAACCACAGAAATTTATTCTCATGGTTCTGGAGGCTGGAAGTCTAAGATCAAGGTATTGGCAGGGTTGGAACCTTAGTGGTTTGCTTTGATCTTTAGTGTGTCTTGGCTTATAGAAGCATCACCCTGATTTCCGCCTTCATCTTCACATGGCATTGCCCATCAAGTCCAAACTCTCTAGCAAAGAGCTTGAAGGCAACTGAGAGGTCATACGGTCAACTGTCTGTCATGCCACAGCAGTCCACGTCTGTTGGAATATAACCATTGGGTTTCAAGCTTGGTTCTTATTGAAAACATGGACAAAATTATTTCACCTCCATAAGCCTCAGTTTCTTCTACATAATCTCAGGACTGAGGGAGGCAAGTACATGAAGCATCTAGGACAGTGTTTGGTGCACTAAATGCATGGAAGCCAGCATTATCACAGTTGAGGAACCAGAAACCAAGGGGCAGAGGGAGCTGCTCAAGGTCACACAGTTAGCTAACAATAGCTGCCAAACCTGGAACCCAAAGCCTACAAAAGCAGATGCCTGCTCTCCACAGATGAGAGGTTAAAGGATGGTTCTCCACTGCTCAGCTACAAAAGTTTTAAGTTTAATTATACTACACCTCCTGTGGGCAGGCACTCTTCTGAGAGCTAGACAGCAAATGAAACAGACATGGTCCCTGCCTTCATGGGGTTTGCATTCCAGTGAGTGAATGAAACCTCAGCAAGGCAGTGAGTCAGTGTGACAGGTCAGAGGGGGCCGAGTCCTGTGGCATAAAGTAGGCAGAGGAGGGAACGGAGAGTGGGGGTCTTGAGTCTTTACAGCAGGTTAAGGAAGTAATCTTCTGATCGAGGCAGTGTTCTAAGGAGCCAGAGCAGAGAGTACAGTGGGCTGAGGTAGGAGTGGAGAAGCCGGCCTGCTGGAGGGGAGTGGGCTCAGAGAGAGGGGGCTGGCCAGCTGGCACAGCCGTGACTCTGAGATGTGCTCTAAGCCTGGTGGAAAGCCACCTGAGGATTCTGAACAGAGGTGTGAAGGATCAGACTTCAACCGAGTGCGACCAGGGTAGAGGCCACTGCAACAATCTCAGGAGAGAGGATGGGGGCTTGGGCCAGGTGGCCAAGCTTGGGGGTGGTGAGGAAAGGTCACTGTGAATACACTGCAAAGGCAGAGCTTACAGGGCTTGCTGACGGGTTGCATGTGGAGTGTGAACAGAAAGTTGCTCCTGAAGATTGTGGCCCAAGCAAATGAAAAGAGGGACTTGCCATTTTGTGGAAGGGGAGGCTAAGGAAGAAGGAGGTTGGGGAGGCAAATCAGGAGTTTGCTTTTGAATGTACCTGGATGTTCAGTAATGGCAAAGCAGAGCCTGGACATACACACCCAGAGGTGGGGGTGAAGTCCAGACTGGAGACCACATTTGGGGGCATTAGAGTACTGGTAGCATGTGAAGCCAGAAGACTAGGTATGACACAGATGGGCTGCCTTTGCTCCCTGGGATACTCCATGTTCCAAGGTCAGGATGACGAATCCAGGACAGAAGACTGAGAAGAACTGCCCAGTGAGGCAGGGAGAGCCACGAACATGGTGCCCTGAAAAATCCCCACACAGAAAGAGACCCAAGGAGAAGGGAGAGACCAACAGCCCAATGCCGCTGTCTCGGGGCAAAGCATTCCAGCCCGAAGCCTGCTAGATGCAGCCCACGAGATGCTCCTGTTATGATAATGGTCAGAGGAATCTCAGTTCCGGAGCAGAAAAGGGAAAGGGGAGGAGAAGAGGGAAAGTTGCTCGTCCGGCTGTGCTGATGTTAGCTGGCCATGAGGCCTAATACTGATCACATCACACCTGATTAGAATTGGCAATGGATTTGGCAACATGGAGGCCACTGGCGACCTGGCAAGAGTTACTTGGGTCACTGGTGGGAGGAGAGGAGGTGGTGGCTTCGGGATTAGACGAGCCTTCGGAGGAGATCTGCACTAAGGAGAGCAGGAGTAGTGCTGTGGGGCGGAGGAGAGAGGACGGGATCTGGTGAACAACGGAGGTCTTTGGGGGCTTCTCATTTGTTTTTCTCTGGCTACCCCAGCTAACAGTATCACTCCCTCTTCCACTGACTCCTTTGGTCATTTATCCACCATTAAATTCTGAGCCTGTGTCACCTCCTGACCTCTCCAGTGACTCAGTCACTATTTAGCTGTGTGGCCTCGGATGAGTCACTTCACCTCAAAGCAGCAGCACGGCGTTGAATCCAGTGACCTCAGTTCCCTTCCAGCATCAGTGTCGAAAGAGTCACAGTTGTAGAACCCGGGGTATTTCTCCAAGGTCAGTGGACATTTTGAGGTTCCCTTTTGATCCCGTACAGATTCTTGGAGAACCTAGAACTAGTTGTTAGAGAACTCTCTTTAGACTAAATAAACAAGCTTCTGATTCAGTCTTCTCTCAGCAAATGTTTGTTGAGTGCCTGCTCTATCCAAGGCATGTGACAGGTTCAGCAGGGGCAATAGACAGGTCTCCTGGGCTCTGCCCTCAAGGAGCTCACAGCTGGTGAGCCGGGGGGTGTGTCTGCTCAAAACCATAACAGGGCAGACTCCCCGGCGTGCCATTGTGTCCCTCCTTAGGGCTGGTTATCATGAGTGTACACCTGAATAAAAGTTCCATGAGAGGTGGAATTTTTTCAGTCTTGTTCACCGGGCACCTGACACATAATAAGCAGTCAGTAAATATTTGTTGGATGAAGGCGGTAATGAGTGGCACTATTTGATTTTTGTTTTGAAGATAGGATGGGATCTAGACCTACAAAGATGGGTGAGGGGGGCATAACACACTGGCAGGGAACAGGGGCCGGTGGAGGCAGGAGGAAGTCACAGGAGCAAATGTACAGAGATGGTGAAGCCCAGGCGTGCTAGCTCCTGCCAGCCCATTGTGACTGGACCACACGATGTGGTCAATACAGAAAGATGGGAAAGGTAAGCTGGGGCCAGATGGCGGAGGGTGTGAATTCAAGTTATGCTAAATTTATCTATAATAGGATGGACTCACGTTCCAGTTTCCCACTGGGTTCTGCCTGTTGTCCAGTGTGATTCTTAATAGTGCCCCTTTTCACACTCAAGTATCCCTGTTTGGATGATAAGTTATATGGTCCTGCAATCCTCAAGCCCCAAAGGCTTCACAGTGGGACATGGTCATCCTGGCCTTCAAAAGGTCAGGGCCCAGTGCTTGGTGGAGCCTGGAGGCAGAAATGAAACGTCTTCTCGTCCAGGTAGTTCAGGCCGAGGTCCTTTCGTTAAATCCTCAACAGTGGCCAGGATACAATGAAACAGACAGTATTCAGGGAGTACCAATTGTTCCAGCCCCTCTGGAAATCAATTTCACAGACACATAAAGAGCCTTAGAAAATGTCTATGTCCTTTAGCCCATCGACTTCACTTCTGGAAATCTCTCCTAAGGAAATCGTTCCAAATACAGAAAATGTTCTCTGCGTAGATGTTCATCCCAGAACTATATGCAGTAGGTCAAGAAACACCTCAGTATGCCACAATAGGTGACGATTACGGACATAGGATATATCTAGGCATGGACTATAAGCTCCATGGAACAGGGACAATGACTATCTGATTTACGAGTGCATCCTCAGCAGCCAGCATGGTGTCTGACGTATTTGTTGAATGAATGAATGAATAAAAATTATTATAAGGTGAAACAAAAAAGAAATAAAATAATTCTAAAATATTACATATACATACCTATATAGACACAGTCTTATCTCAACCATATTTTTTTAAAAAGACATATGCATATATGATTATGCATATACAAATTAAAGAAATGACTCCCAAAATATAAACAGTGATTATCTTTGAGTAGCGGAACTACTGGTGACTTCCTTTTTTTTTTAATTTTATTTTTGTACCTATCATATATTTTCAAGAATGAATATGATTACTTTTGTAATGGAAAAAACAAGTCAACAGCGTTTCTTTAAAAAGGAAGGGCTAGAGTCAGGCAGGATTTAAGCTCTCACCACCTGGATTCGAGAAGGTTTTGCACACTCTGAGGGTGCCCAGTCTGTGGTCCCCAACTCCAACCGTGATGCTCCTCTGTACGATGGGCTCCTCCCACTACAGTGGGCAGAGGGCCCCTCTGTTGGGCAAGAACGCCCCTCTGGGAGCTAAAGAACCATACTGAAAGGTGCTGGCTTTCACTGGAGGGGTTTCTAAACCCTTAAGCGGCTGTCAAAAATGACATCCAGCCAAATGGAAAACTGTTGATGACACAGTTTTAAGTGAAATAGAGCAGAATACAAAAGGCCTGTTCACTATGAACATAACAATGCAAACTATGCGCTTGGCAAATATTTATTGAAGGAATGAGAAAGCTTCACAAGTCATATGTTTATATGCAGGCAATGATGAGAAAAACAACCAAAATCAAATCCACCTTTTCAGCAATAACAATTTTAAAGACATATGTGGAGAACTAGGAATTCTGACGCTCTACTTTAGATCCCAGAGTGGGCATCCGCAGGTGCTCACTCAGCGACCCCAGGCTGCACGGCAACCTGTTTCCTACAGCAGAGCTTCTCAAACCTCAATTAACCTGGAGATCTTGATAAAATGCAGATTCATATTCAGTAGGTCTGGGGAGACAACAGGGATTCTGCATATCTACCAAGCTCCAGGTGATGCTGCTGGTCTTCTGACCACACTTTGGGTAGCAAGTTCCTAGTGTGCTGAGTCATCAGAACCCCAAGGGTCACCAGGATCCAGGAGCAGGAGACAGCCATCCCAGCAGGCTGTGTCAACTTAAGCAAAGTGAGGGGAGCCCTGAAGACCCTCAATGAGACTTTCACCCACCACCCCAATTCCTAACACCAAGCACCTTCACCAGATACCCTGCCTTGTTAAGCCAGCACCCAAAAGCAATCCTGTCCCCAACCATCTTGGCACCATTGAGACTGGCAATGAGAAGCAAACTCCAGGCAATTGCATAGTATCTGGAGGGGCCTAAGTCCCCCAGTTCCTTGAGCAGCTTGGTCAATGACAGCTTTCTGCGATGGGTCCCAAAGTCTGGGCTTTGCTGGCAGGAGGTCACCTGTAGCAACCAGCAGCAGGTGACCCAGAGGACAAGCACAAGCTGTGTCCAAGAGAGTGGCTCAGGAAATCTGCCCAAAACTCCATGATAAAAGTGAACAAAGGAACTAAACGGGAGAAGTGACCAAAAACTGGGACAAGACAAAGAGCTCCAGGAGGGGACGGTGGCTCAAAGAGCACTTGTCTTGGGCATCAGCTGCACAGATTCTGGGTCAGGAGCCAGGGCCAGAGAGACAGTCACACGTGGCTGTTCAATCTCCGACTGCCTGACCTTTGCCAGATCCCCTGTGTGGAGCTGATGCTGAGGGCCCCAGGACGCTGGCACCTGGATGCCCTGCCCTGGGAGACCTGATGGGTCCAGCCACTGCCCACTATGCTAGAGAGTGAGTTTGAGCAGCAGAGCCAGGCTGGGACACCCCATCCAAGGTCGCCCAGGAGCAATCTAGATGTTTTCTTCCCTGCAAGGACAAGGTGTCTGATCCACACAGATGAAGCCATAGAGCCGGTTCAGCATCCACAGGACTGGGCCATGATCTCTGTGGGGGAGATATTCATAGTCGTGGTGGCCCTTTCTCCATCTCCCCTGGCTTACTGGAGGAAGAGGGACCCTCGCTCCCTTCAGACAGTGCCCCGTTAAGTCAGATTCCCAGGCCTCCTGCCCCTACTGAAGGCCCCTGGGATGCCCAATGTCCTGGGGAAGCTTTGGAAGAACCATGGCAGCCTACCCAGGGCACGTCAGCTCAGCAGTCAAAGTACAGAAAGGAGGCTATAGCCACGGCCTTGAGTACTCCAGGCCTCTGCGGTCGGTCAACACAGACGAGGAGAGGGGGTCCACAGAATCTCTGGCCAGGTGCCTTGTCACAAGAAGTCCTGGGAGACAAGAAAGGGCAGGTGTGGGTGTCTAGGCCTGAGCCTTTCCTAGGCCGGACCATGCACAGGGCACTTGTCCTCAGCTGAACACTCAGCAGTGAGTGGCACCTCACATCAATTCTCCACGGAAAACTTTTCTGGAGCTCTCTCTCTGCTCCAGGGGCTGTCTAGGAATGGAGGACACAAGCCTTATGACAATACGAACGTCACCCTCAAGGCGTTCACAATCTCACTGAGGAGAGACACTTGCAGGCTTATGTCCAGATAAGGTGGCAGATGCACCAAAAGAGAAAAAGGATGGAGCAGGATGTGATTCTAGAATTCGTGCTGCAGAGGGGCCTGAGGGTCCAGGACTAGCAGGACCGGCTCTCTCCAGCTGGACGTGCTAATGATGTAACAGCAATCCCGGCCCTGCATCCATGGCATGCTTCACCACTTATGAAGCATAGCCACACACAGCATCTCACAGGGGCTAGAGGCTGACCAAGGCCCAGAGCTCTGACTCCACACGCTCCTTCCCTCACCCCACAGTGGCCTCGTGGTCTCACTGGTGAAGGTGAAATCCCTGGTTCCCAGGCCAGGCATCTGTTACAGAATTACCAGAATGAACCCGGCCTGTTACAAGCAGACATCTCCGGCTCTGGCATCTTGCAGCTCAAGCCGCAAGGCTCACTGTGACCTGCAGGCTCTGGAGTGAATTCTCCCAGGAATGAATAGCTAAACCATCTGAATGTCAGGCTTTGCAATACAAGTGGATACAAAAACAGGCTCTTGCCAGCCTATCTGGGCCCCAGAAAGCCAGCAATGATGGGATGCCAGCCCCAGGTTGCAGTATGCCCTCTTAGCTAAGTGACAGAGACTGCCAAGGAACAGGGTAGACAGAAGCCCTAGACCTGGCTAAATGGGGTTGGACCTGCCACTCAGTCTCAGAGACCCTCTGGAGACTTCTGTGTGCATTGTGGACAGGGGCAGATGCTCGGACTCCTCCAGAGGGGTGCTATGCTGGCAAGTCAGCACCAGGGCCTTGACTTCCTTCTTCAAGTTGGTGTTGAGAAAGCCATAGATGAAAGGGTTAACGCAGGTGGAGGCCATGGCGAGCAGGTGGCACACCAAGAAAATGAGGTTGCCATGGCAGACAGGGATGGCCTCATGGTGCCAGTCCTCCAGGCTGTTGAACACATGCAGGGGCAGCCAGAGCACAGCAAAGGCAGCCACCATTGCCACAAGCACCCCATTGACCCGCTTCATCTGCCCAGCGCGCGAGCTGTAGGCACCCTTGCGGAACGTGCGCCCCTGTTTCCGCAGGCGCTGGTAGATGCGCAAGTAGCAGACCAGGATAAAGACCAGCGGGATGCAGTACTGGAACAGTAGCAGGAAGGTGGTGTAGATGATGCGGTGGTGGTCCAGTGGCCAGGACTCAGTACAGACTACCTTATCTGCCAGAAACTCCACAGCCTTGGAATGGTTCTTGTGGAAGACCTTCTCCAGGATGCTGTTGGCCAGGAAGGGCAGGGAGACGAAACAGGCAATGAGCCAGATGGCTACAATGCCCAGGTAGGCCTGGGACAAGCTGGGCTTCCAGCCTGTTGGGTTGATGATGAGCTGATGCCTCTCCAGGGCCACAAGGACAAGAGAGAGGATGGAGACTGTCACTGACGTGCACTGGATGAAGGCTGACATCTTGCAAAGGGCTTCACCAAAGACCCAGTAGTCCATGATGGTGTAGATGGCAGTGAGTGGCTGGCAGATGAGACACATGAGGAAGTCAGAGAAGGCCAGGTTGGCAATAAGCAGGTTGGTCACATTGGTCTTTTCCTGCCTCATGGTCACACATATCAGGCAGAGGTTGCCCAGAACTCCCACAATGGTCTCGATGCTATAGGAGATGATGATGAAGACCATCGGATCCACGGAATCCTGGCAGTGGTCAGAGAAGTTGTACAGGATGCCCTTTAGCTTGCTCCTGTTTTCACCCTGTGCAGATCCCGGGAGCAGCGAGGCCAGGAAGTGAGAGGTGTTCATGGTGAATACGAGAAGATTTTAGGAGCTCGTGAACCAGGGTCCACTTCAGGGATGATGCCTGCAAGGCAAACAGACAAACAGGACTCAGGGATTGTGCCTCTAGTGTAGAATCCAGAGAGGAGCAGGAGCCAGGTAGAGGGGTTCTCAGCTGCTTCCATCCCAAAGCTGGAACCTGCAGGAGCTATGACCTAAGACTCAAGGTGAGTGATTGGCATCCAATGATTGCTACCTGAAGAAGCACTTGTGGCGTGCTGGGGATCGTGCTCAGTGCTTTGTATGTGTTAGCTAGTTTATTCTGAGAGGTAGATATCATCAACCCAATTCATAGATGAGGAATCTGAGACTCAGAGATGTAAAACAACTTGCCCATAGTCATGCAGCTAGAAAGTGACGGGGCCCACACGCATGTACAAAGCCATGTCTGTCTGATGGCAGGACTTGCTGCACAGATTCCCTCTGACCTCAGAATTTGAGGCTATTTTCATGATAAAGAATTCAGGGTGTTGTATGCAGAGTTCAGGGGCAGAATTGTTCAGGGAGTGCGAGTAGAAATCCCCTTGTCCCGTTCAATCCAAATGGAGACAGCAGTGGATGCTGCTGTGCATGGTGACTGCTTCAGTCCTCCCATGACACCTCAGCCCTTTAGAGTAGAAGCGAAACCTCAGGGTCTGACACACAGTGCACCCTCCTGATCTCAGCCCCTACCTGCCCTGCCAGTCTTGTTTCTCAGGTGACATGTGGCAAAGTTGAAGACCACCAGGTATGCAGACTGGCTAATCAGCCCACCAGCTTCCTCCTCCCACTCACTGTGTGCACACACGTGCCTAGCCAAGGTCACGGATGCCCACTGCCCTCCCTAGAACCCACTCCATTGCCTATGCTCAAGTCACCTGCTCTAGTTTGCAGCTCCCAAACACACCTGACTGTTCCACACCTCCACACCTTGGCACAGGCTGACCCTTCCCCCAGTAGCTCCTCAGCACAAGGAACTCCCTGCAGAGACCGAACTGGAATTTGGACTCCACAGCCTCCAGGTGGTAGAGCCAATGATGGCTATTTGGGCCTGAGAACCATCATCTCACTACACACATCACTGTGACTCACCTCACGGATTCTCTAGTTGTCACTAATCCCACAGTCCTCAACCTTCAGGAAACATTAGAATCATTCTGAGAGCATGGTGAAAGTGCAGATTCCAGGGCCCCTCATCAGGAGATACAGCTAAGTGAGTCTGGGATGGGGCCTGGGAATCTGTATTTTAACAAGTGGCCTACACGATTCTGATACATCTGGTCCTTGGGCCCCATTTTGAGAAAAACTGTTTCTAGAAGAATACCCTATTTAAGATATTCTTTAAGTCTCATATAATGAAAATGCCTACTTTTAAACATGCCTATCTTCAAGCACCAAAAGAAAGGCAGTTTTTACAGAGTAAGGTCAAAACTAACCAGAGATCAGTAAAATCTATTTCTCATAAATGTCACTCACAGCATTTTATCTGACTTACAAAGATGAGTCTCATTTGGCCATTTACATGAATAAGTCATGAAATGGCCTGACAGTTTACAGTCTGCTTATATAGGCCACCAATGTCAGAGGGAAGAGGGTTTTTCCAGCACCACAGTCTTCTGACAAAAAGGGCCATTTGGGGCTGAACATGACAAAATGAAACATACCAGGGCCAAACACAAGATTCAGTATTTGAGGCCAAGAACAGCCACCACTGTATGAAACTGTGGCAGATGCTCTGGGCCAGAAGCAACAAATGGAACAGAAACCCAAGGCTCTGGCTGACCACCAGCCAGGGCTACGTCGGCAGTGTGGAGTGACACTGTCAGTTCAACAGCGGCCACCTGCAACATGCCCAGAAAGCAGTGACTTCATTCATGCACTCATTCCCTAGTTGTGTGCCAAGCCCGAGGCCAGAGACCAGGGCTGCTAAGATGACTTACATAGCCATGGCCTCCCAGACCAGAGGGACTGACGACCAGGCATGCAGATGCACCTCACAGCCACACTGACATTGCCAAAATCAGTATGAAAGGGATGCTTCTGAGCTGCAAGATCAGAGGAGCAGAGAGATGAAAGAAGAGGTGACATTGATCTGGGGCTCAAAGGCTGAACCATCCAAATGGACAAGGGAGAGGAGGGAAGTCCAGGTGCAGGGAACAACATGTGCAAAGGCACAGAGGCAGGAAAGAGCAGAGCCTCCCAGGGACCAGCAAGTAGTTCAGAGTAACTGCCAGGGTAGGTGAAAGGGAGCAGCAAATAAGGAGGCTGGAGAGGTGGGCCAGACCACTGAAAGGCTGCCAGCAAGCCCAAGTCCATTCCAGAAAGATCACTTGGACATACAGAGTGGATTGGGGGCAAGCTCCAGGACAGGAGGAGGGAGTGCACTGGGGAAGGCAGCATCAGGGTCTGCCTGGCTTGCAGCCCCCTTCTCAGGAACCAATGGAGAGCTAATACCAGGACAGTTGCGAGTCAGACAGGACACCCCACACCAACACCGCTGCCTAGACCACATAGGGCCTGAGCCTAAATCAGCCATTCCAGCAGTTTCTGGGAACAGGGCAGAAGGAAGGGCTGGGGCTGGGAGAGCAGCAACATGGCAAGAACACGGGGATGGGGCAGGAGAGAAAGGGAACCGCCAGCTGTCCTTGTGTCTTTCCCCGGAGCTGCAGAGCCTGGAAGGGGCTGAGCAGGAGGGGCCTCCACAAGCCTCCACTGCAGAGGGGCCCTTGATGCACAGAGACTGAGGATTTCCAGAAGCAAAGTCCAAGGGCAAGGGACAGTAATCCAAATCCCTGAGACCAGGTCAGCAGGAAACCTGGATACCTTTTGTAAAATGTGCTGGGAGGTAGGGGCCTCCAGGATGGGGGACCCCTGAGGGATGCTCCTGAACAGACCAGGTAAGGAAGGAGACAGGATTCTGGTTGCCACCAGAGCTTGGTGGGAAGCTATCATGACCCCCCACTGCAGCTCTACCAATCAGGACAGAAGAGTCCAGGATTAGGAATGGCCACAGTGAGACTGTGGTTGCAGGGAGCAGGTCATCTTACAGCTAGAGGGACTTTTCACCCAAGAGCCATGCCATCTATGAGCCTGGCTCTCAGGTCATCTGAGGGCATCTGGAGTCAAGAACAGGATCGCTTGTCACATAGATGGAACTCCCCTAGGTGTGCTTATCCTGGGATCAAGTCCAGCTCTACCACCTATCTGCAGGGTGGTTTTGAGAGGGTCACTGACACTCTCTGAGCCTCAGTTTCCTCCACTATACAAGGAGAGGAGAAAGTGCATCATACCTATCTTGCAGGGTGGTCTGGCTCCCTCCCAGGCCAGGGGATAAAGTAGGGACCAAGGGGAGTCTGAAAGGCAGGACCTTGGAGTTACCACTCCCTGGCTCTCTTTCAGGGTCAGTCTTCGCCTTGGCTCTGTGGGCAGATGATGTCATTTGATGGACCGGGTCCTGTTCAGGAGCTTCCTTTGCCACCTTCTGGGAAATAGACTTGCCCATTTTGCAACAAGACCAATCGGGCACATAATATGTGCTCATCAAATGTTAGTTCCTTCTCTTCCCACTCATCCCACCAAACTCACCCTAAGGGACCTCGGCCCCCACCACGAGGAGCTGGCCACAGTTATCACACAAGCCCATGGCTTCCGAGTTCACCGACTATAGCTCTGACCCCAAATCCTCCTTAGCAAGCCCAGAGGTAGGGCATGGGGCCAGGACCCATCACCCACTCCAGTCCTGTGCCAGGTGCCCGGCCTCAAAAGAGCACCAGCCACACTGCAGCATCCTCCTGCCATGCTCAGAGCCCAGCCCAGAGCCCTGCCCCAGAGGTAGGTCCCTGTCTCCCTCCAGGGCCAAAGAGGGCCACACTGCCACCACTTCAGTCTCAGAGCTGAGGACCAACTCCATCCACAGCCAGTGATTAGCCTGGGGACACTCATGACGGGCCACACCCTCCTATCTGAAGATGAGGCCATGGGACACTGGGGGACGCAGAAGCAGCAGGGAGAAGGCAATCAGACAAGCAGCAGAGATCGCTCTGTTCTGGGTTTGGCCCCACAGACAGCCTGGGAGATGCCCAAGCATCCTGAAAGGCTGCCCCTTGGTGGGATATCTAAGCCTGCTGGAACCAGAAGAGCAAGAAAGGGAATCTGCAAGGGACAGCAGGAGAGGCACTGAGGGAGCCCAGCGTGGAGGAGAGAGCCCCAGAAGGGCGGGGGCTCATCTCACCTTGCAGAGCATATGCTTTCCTGGGACAGAGAGGGCAGAAGGCACAACAGCCTCACTTGCCACCCCACTGCACATTAGTCCACACCAAAGCTCTGCAAGGAAGGCATCATTAGGCTGAACCACATGAAACTGCCAACATCCTATCATTTTGACCTGTAGAGATGGCAAATTCATATGGTCCTATCTAATATCAGCCCCACTTTAAAAAAGGAAGACACTGAGGCCCAGTTAGATGACAGGACCTGGCTGAGGTCCCACAGTTAGCAAGTGGCAGAGCTGGAGGTGGAACCCTGGGCAGTGTGACTCGAATCCCTGGCGCCCGACCTTCCAAACAAAGACTTTGAAAGAAGAGACGGGAAGCAGAGCACGTGCTAACGCAGGAGGCAAAAAGTGGCAGAGGCGGGGCTGGGGATGGACATCCCAGGTCCACTGACAAAGCCCAGCATGGCCCACTCAGGGAGCCTAGGGCCTGGGTGAGCACCTGGGGGGGCTGGGATGTGGCTCAGCCAAGTAACAAAGTGCCTCAGAAGTGCTGGGGCCTCTGTTGGTCATGTGGAGTGACAGCCTTCCAAGGGTCCCTCTGCCTTAGCCCCAGCAGGCTGGCTCAGGGACCCCCACCTCCCTGGCAGTTCTGAGGACCACCCAGCCTCTGCAGCCCCTCTCCTTCCCAAGCAGACCTGGGCGTGGGGTCCCTAGTGTAATGACACCCTTAGATGGAGGAGCTTCCTTCTGGTAAGTCTGGATCCTCCAAGGCTTCCCTCGCTGTGGCAGAGCAGAAGAGCATGAAGGGACGTGATGGCACAGGTGTCTGTCCCATCCAAGGCCCCCGGCTGTCCTTCCTCCCTTCCTCTTGCAGCCTCCAGGTTGAACCCTCAGCTCCTGGGTCACCTCAGGACGATCACATCCACTCCCCAGGGCTGCTGGGCTGGGGCACACTGACCAGTGAGGATCAGGGAGCCTCAGTCCTCCAGGCCCACCTGGCGGGGGGTGGCAATCCTGGGAGAGGGAGGGCAGGATATCTCGCAGGGTCAGTAAAACGGTGACTCTGGATTTAGTTCCCTGGCAGCTCTGGACACAAAGCAGGAACCAGCTGCAACCCCCCTCCCCTCCCCAGGAGCCCGTCGCTGGGACCCCATTGAGCCTGCCTTCCTAATCAGAGGAAAGCAGTGAATAATACAAACAGCGCTAATTTCCCAGCCAACCCCAGGTAAGAATGGAGAAGGCCGGCTGCTTTCTTGGCTGAAATCTAGGCAAAAAGCTCCTCTCCTAATGCCCACCGCGCCCAGACACTTCGGACGCGCCCTTTACCTCTTCTGACCGCAGCTCACAGTGAGGAAGGGGCGCGGCGCCGCAGCCCACGTTCCCGGTTCTGCAGCTCCGAGCTCCCCCAGGCTCTAGGAAGCCCACCCGCGCCCCTCCCCGGGCGCCCGGCTTCCCCCAGGGTCCGTGCACCGGCCGAGGTGCGCGGCGGGACCGCGCCGGCCTCACCTGCTCCGGCGACTCCGGCGCTGCCTGCGTGTGGAGAGGAGCTGCCCGCTCGGGGCTCCCGCCTGCGCCGCCGCCGCCCGCGCCCGCCCACGAGGACGCTCCGACCGCCCCGGACCCAGGCGCCCGCCCGGGGAGCCGCAGCCCTGCACGCCCGCAGACCGGCACTGCGCTGCGCACTGGCACTCTCGTCCATGAAATGCACCTAGAGCACCTGCCTTTCATAAACTCGCTCGGAAATAGTACTTGCAGACCTCCTGTGGCTCTCCTGCTGGGCACACGGAACCGAACAGGACGGGACCCTGTCCTCGTATCATCCCGGAGCTCCCAGCCCTGGGGGTGAAGACAGACAAGGGACAGGTCAACAAGGAAATAAGTCATTACACAGAATGAGATGCTGTGGAGAAATGGGTCCACTTTAGATGGGTGGTCCAGGCAGAGGGCTCCCCAAGAGAAAACGCCAGAGGCCGGAGGCATTGGCAGCTGGTGACCATAGGAGGGCAGTGTGGCTAGCTAATGTCAGCAGGGGACAAGGGAAGGAGATGGCTTCCTGAGGGGCAAGTGGAACAGCCAGGGAGTGTCTGTGCATTTTGGAAAGGCCTCCAAGGTTGTGGCAATGAAGATTAAATGTGACTGCGTCACCTTCTCCTTTGGAA
Organism: Galeopterus variegatus; assembly: GCF_000696425.1. Classification (NCBI taxonomy): domain Eukaryota; kingdom Metazoa; phylum Chordata; class Mammalia; order Dermoptera; family Cynocephalidae; genus Galeopterus; species Galeopterus variegatus. The sequence goes on along the minus strand of NW_007729426.1, from coordinate 141,934 downwards.
TCCAGGTGACACTTGACTTGGCTGAAATGGAACAGCATTCCTTACAGGGGCTGCTCCTAATCTGAATGCACTGATGTAATTCCTCCCCAAGGAGGCCAATGGTAAAATCATGTGTGTACTTAGAGGACCTCCTGAGGGTAACAGATCTACTTCATGGGACCTCCTACATATTGGACATGCACAACTGCCCTATAAAACCTGCCATGTCTCCCCATGGAAATGGCCCCTGGAGTTGCAGACAGTGGCCCTTTCTAGAATGGTAGCTGCTATTCATGGTGCATGTACTCTACAGACTTTACCTTAATTAATCATCACGAGAGCTCCAAGAGGTGGGCATTTTATTTCTGTCTTTCTAATGAAGCAAAGTGAGACTCAGAGATTAAGCAAATTTGCCTAAAGTCTTTGCTGGCTGGCCCTGTGGACTTGCACCTGTCACCTCTTCTTTATGGACTGCTGTCGTCCCTCTCTCGGTGCTCCGCTGCAGAGGCAGATGAGGCAGCCTGCTTGTATATTTGCTCAAGCACACTTATGTCCCCACTCCCCTGTCTCAAGGGCACAGTTTTTGGCTCTGCCCCTAGAGCCCAGCACGAGTCCAGGCACAGAGGCAGTGTCTGACAAAAGAAGGAAGGAATACGTTTAACGGGGCCTGATGGCAGTGGTGACTTTCTGAAATGCAAAGTCCGAGAACATTTCCTGTCCAGAAACTGTTCCACTCTGACAGGGCACTCTATGGATACCTCTCCTCTGTGCTGGCAAGAACTCAGACACTGTCACCTGCTCCTCTCAGGGCTGCTGTGTGGGGCCTGGGCATACTGGCAAGCTGCCACATGGGCACATTGGAGAGCCACTGAGGTCCTGAGCCCTGCCCTTCGTGAGTCAGAGAACAGCGAGGAGCTGAGGGGTGGTGCCAGGCAGATGCACCTGCTCCTGATTCCATCTTCATGCCCAGCTGGCAAGGTGTGATCATCCTATTTCACAGGCAAGAAAACAGCCTCAAAGAAGTGGAGTGACTTGTCTCAGCCACCCAGCTTATAGACGGCAGGGCTGGGTTAGAACCCAAAGTTGAAGCTCCTTCTCCAGGACCATATTGCCTGTGAGAGCCATAGGCAGCTCCTGGTGACAGACATTCCTGGTTAAATAACAGACCCTTTATCTCTGCTGGGGAAGGAAACAGCACCCCCTGGCGGCGTCAGAACCCTGCACCCAGCATAGCAAGAGCACCTGGAGCTCCCCAAAAAAGCAGAGCCCACAGACAAGAAACTGGCTGGGAGCGCTCGGTCCCCCCTCGCAGGCATCCCGGGCCAAGAGCCCAGTCTTCGAGGCTCTGCTGGCTGGCCAGGGTACATTCCACGGTCTCCGGGCAGGGAACTTGGTAGGATTTTCCTTCTACCATAAAAGTGGCTGGTTGGTCTGACCTGGAGATTGATCCTTCTTAATAGCTTAGTGACGGGCTTTCCTTCCCACCCACTTAGGAATGTTCCACATGAATCACCTCGATGCCAAACAGGAGCACTGATCCCTCAGGTGTGTGTGGTTCTCAATGGCTCTGCTTCTGGAACACTTTTGAGATCCATGACCTCTCTTTGACCTCTCAGTCCAGAGCAAGGTCAGTGTACTCCTTGGTCCAATGAGGAAAGTGAGGGTCAGGAAGATGGGGGACGGACCCCAATCACCCCCCTTGCAGGAACTCTGCTAGGATTGGAAACAGGTCCACCATTGCTTTTGCCACCTTGAGAGCCAGTGTGGTGAATGGCCATAAACTGGGTACAGAAGCCATCTCACTGAGCCTCAGATTCTCCTCTGTAAAATGGAACTAATAATAAAATCCACCTTGAGGACCGTGGTGAGGAGAAACAAGACGAGATGCAAACAGCTCTTAGCACAGTTGCTGGCGGGAAGCAACACCCTGGGTCCTACGTGCCTGTCCACCTCCCTGAGCTTCCACCCCCAGAACTAACCATTGACCCCTATCAATTCTAGTTGCAAACCTCCCCAGCCCCACTTCGCGACCCACACCTCTTACCGGGATTAGTCCAACACAGTCCTAAGAGGCCTGACAAGCTCAGCCGTGGAGCTTCCAAAATCAGTCTGACCCCCTTTGTCCTTAAGCCCTTCGTGTGTGCCTACCGCAGACTCATTCTCCACTGAAACTCTTCACTTTTAGGAACTGTCCTTGAGTTTCATGGATCCAGGCTCATGTAGATGTTGCTTCCATGGCCTGGACTCACTGAGCTCAGTTCCACTTGGAAAACTCCCACTCATTCTTGGAGACCCAGCCCATACAACCAGCCCTCTGTGAAATGTCCCTTGACCTTGTCACCCCCGCCCCCAAACACACACACACACACTTGCTCATCCTAAAGGAAAGCTGCTAAGCGCAGCCCACACACATAAAACTCCTAGGAAGCTGTCCTGCTTTTTTCCTGGAAGATCAACAGCAGAGGAAAGCCACTTCAGCTCTCCAGGGAAACCAGCTAATTTCTCCACTCTTACAAAGAGCCACCTATCCCCACCCCATTTAGAAAATCAACAGTACAAAGGAGATAGGTCAAGATGAATCAATAAAATAACTGACCCCAAAAGAAACTGAAATAACTCAGAGAACAGAAAAGAACTTTAAGAGATCAAAAACTTCCATTAGTCCCTAAATTAGAGTAGTTACTGAATCCATACAATAAGAGCAGATTGCCATGAAACCAGAGAGACCAAGAAATCAAGAAAGAACCCTTAAAAATTAGACATATGACTGCTGAAATTTAAAAACATTTCATTGGAAGGGATGGGAGAACAAGGTAAGGAAATGTCCCATAATGTGGACTGAATGCACAAGAAGATGGAAAACCTCAGAGCAAAAATAAGGATGAGCTTGGAGAAAATTATGTTAAGTGAAATAAGCCAGGAATAGAGGGAGAAATACCACATGTTCTCATTCGTAAGTGGGAGCTAAGAGAGAAAGAAAGAAGGAAAGAAAGACCACAGTGGTGCATTGGACTTGCAGAGGGAGAGAACTTGCAGGTGGTGGCGGGGGGAGAGGAGGGTGGGATTGGGGAGAGGTTGGGTGGGAGACCTGGGAAATAACTGCAATTTGAGGTGGTGGGCATGCCAAGAGTATTGATCTAATCATCACATTTTGGGCACAGGTGCTGACAGTCAGCTTGTTGCCCTATGAATATGTAAAAATTAATTAATTAATTATTTAAAAGATTTTTTTTAAAGAATTGTCAATGGTTCATGAAAATGATCCATCATCTGATGAATAAAATTTCCAAGAAGGGAGAACCAAGACAGTAATGGAAGGTAGCATATCAGTCCCAGTCTAAGCAGGAAACAGAATTCACCCCCAGAGAGTCAAACAAAGAGACTTTAATGGAAAGGCACCTTACAGGGGTGTGGGCAGGGTTAAGGGAAATAACAAGAAACAGTGAGGCACTCAAGACTAGCAGGTGTTAAGAACCAGCTACCACCCCGCAGCTAAAGAAACAAGAGGAGAAAACCAGGTCACCAGAGCGGGAGGACCAGGGGAAAGCCCCCCAGGGAGAGCTGCTGTGGTGTGAGGCATGCCACCGTCACCAGACTGGGCACTGAAACCGAGGGAAGTAGGACAGAAATATACCAGCCTCTCTTGCTTTCCACTTCCAGTCTCCTGTGGGTCCCTCCTGTTGACCAAACCTGACTGGAATTCTGCCAGCACAAGAGCCTCCCTGGGCACAGAGCAGGGCAGAGAACGACAGCGGACAATGGATCTGGGTGGGGTGTAAACCAAATAGCCAGCACGTAGCATTAGCAATAATAAAAGAAACTATCCCAGAGCTGTGGGCTGAAAGGGCCTTCTGGGTACTGCTCCACACCTCGACAAGTCACTAGAATTTCAGAACATCCAGTATAAAGAGAAGAGTCTAAAGTGTTCTACGAGGGGAGAAAAGTTTGCTTACAAAGAGAAGAGAGAGACAGAGGACTGACCATAATCCTTCTCATCAGCACCACGGGATGATGGAAGACCGTGAAATGATGGAAATATATTTTTAGGGCTCATGGAAAGACATTTCGCACCTAAAACTCTCATCTTAGCCATAATGTCAACTGTAGGTGCAGAATAAGGATATTTCGAGACTCGCAAGTTTACTTTTCATGACCCCTGCCTAAGGAAGTTAATTAAGAGGCACTCCAGCGTAACTGGTGCTAAAAGCGAGCAAGGGGGGAAGAGGGCAAAGGAAAGGTGGAACTGACCCAGGAGCCTGGAACTTCCTCTCCCCGCCCAGATAATAAAGCAGACTTACCATATCCCTGAGGGAGTTTCAGAGACTGGTGCCATCACCAAAGACTTGAAAGATATCCGGGTGCAACTCCTGTGACATTCCCTCTTGACTCACCTCTTTAGTCTGTGCAGAAAGCTCCCGGATCTTGGAGAAAGACTGTGGATTATCATAAATTTCATCAGGCGGCGACTCCAAGTTTAGATTAACAACTTAACCACCCCTGGCACTTAGTATGGAGCTATCAATCTGGCTCTCATTTTTCCACCTCTGTATGGATCAGGAAGGACCACAGAAGTTTGCTTTCACCTGGCAAAGAGCTGTACAAATCCAGTGTCTTCTCTCAGCCTTCTGTCATGGTGCGGTCTACAGAGACCTTGATCACCTGAACATCCCACGGATATTATGCTGGTCCCCTATGCTGGTAGCACGTGGTGATTGGACTGATAAGCAGGAAACAAAAAATAAAAGAGATGCCTTCACAAGGCACATGCATTCCAGAGCGTGAGAGATGTATTCCACAAAAATTTGGTGGCAACAGAGGTAAAGTTTCCAGAAGCCCAGGGCTATGGAGCATGTCAGAAAGCTCCCACTAACGTGGAAGAACTGTTCTTTGCACCCCTTACCACTGAGAAAAAGGCAAATAATTGGCAGGCCTGTTTGAATTTAGGAAGCTAAGGCTACCACACTTAGGTGTGCTACTCCAACTCATTAAGAACACATGGCAGCCAGTTTGGAGTGTGGTTCAGAGTGAAAGAAGATTCTGTGGCAGGTCCAGGCTGTGGTGCAGAGGACATACATCTGTGCCATATGACCCAGCTCATTCAAGGGTGCTGCACATATCCCTGGCAGACAGAAACGCTGTATGGAGCCTCTGGTAAACCCTCCCAGGAGAATCATCACACAGACTCCTTGAGGATTCTAGCAAAGCCACACCCTTTTCTGTGAATACCAATTCTGCCTTTGAGAAACAGCTTCTGCCTTGCTACTTGGCCAAATCATGGGACATTGAGTGACTACACATAAAGTAGCTGAGCTGCCCACCATGAAGTAGGTGCCACCCTACTTGCATCATAAAGTAGGGTGTGTGACCCACGCTCCACTACCAGGTGGAAGTGGTGCAGATGAGATCGGGCTTGAGCAGGTCCTGCAACCACAGGTAAGCTCAGGAGCTGGAGACTCCAGCCCTCACAGCCTGCCCCATGGCTGCCTCTCCTCAGCCCATACCACAGCTACGAAATAAAATACGTGGACCCGCTTACACATGGCTGTGGAAAGTGTGCTGGGACCAACTGAAGGGAGATGCTGTAGCTTGCAGCCTCACTCAGGGGTCACCTTGAAAGTCAGTGGGGAAGGGACATGCCTCTAGTAGATGGAACTGCCAGCCATGCCACACATCTGGTGTCGCTCTGCCAGGTTGGAGAGATGCCATGCTAATCTAGTGCATGGCCATGGCTAAGCTTTAGCCAGATGACTACTGCCTCGGGAAAAGACTAGAGATCTGATAATGAGGAGATCTCAAAAGAGATACATGGATGTACTTCTCAGAATGGGCAGAGGATGAGTGTGTCCTGTGGGAATGCTAACCTGCAACAAAGGAATCAGGCAGATGAGATGAGCCCTCCCATCGGAGTCAATCAGCCTCTTTTCCCGGTCTCCTGCTGCTTGCTCCACGGGCTCATGGAGTAAGGTTTGAGGGTGTGTATGAAGATCGTGCACGGGCTCAACAGCACGGCCTTCCCCTCTCCGAGGCTGACCTGGTCCCCTGTGTTGCTGAGTGCCCATCTGAAAATGCGGCGCTTATTCTTGAGCCCCCAGCATGGCATCATTCCCTGGGGGACCTGCAGCCACATGTTGGCAAGTTGATGACATTGTACCCTTTTGTCATGGAGGGAATAATGATTTGACACTTATTCTGGATGGGGCCAGGGGTCCCAGTAGCCAAGAGCAGGGAGTTGGAGCCAAAGAAGAGTAAAAAGGACGTCCAAACAAGCAGCAGATGAGGCAGGTGGGGTGTTGGAGCCGTGTGGGGAAGGAGTGCATCGCGTGGGTGGGGCAGCAGCTGCTGAAGCCCAGCACTGGCTGAGCCCAGAGCACCGAGGACTGAGGATGGCACCCCTGCAGGGTGGGAGGGCCTGGCACGGGGTGTCAGGGCCAGACAGGACAGAGAGTGTCCGTGCGGGGACGCAGGGCCTTGGTAGCCCAGCACAGGGAATGAGAGCCCAAGTACTGTGAACACAAGGTCTGCACGATGGAAGGGGTGCCAGAACCAAGTGTGGGGTGCCAGCACCCAGGAAGAGCGAGGTGCTGGAGTAGAGGGCAGGGGCTGCCATGGGAGATAGGGTACATGCAGGGGGTCAACTGAGAAAAGTCGATATATTAAGGATAACTGGGGCCAGTTTTGTCACCTATGGAGAGGGCAGTAACACATATGGAAGGTGGTAAAATCAGAATGAGCCCTGTGGTTCTGAGGTAAAATTGAAAGTATTGGTGTGAGCTCATGGTTTTCAATATAGAGAGAGAAATAATGATGTAATAGCGTGTGTGTGTGTAGATGTATATCTGTGTGTGTTTATATACGTGTATACAGTTAGCCCTTGAACAGCACAGGGTTGGGGAGCTGACACCCCCATCCCCCACAGTAGAAAACTGCATATAAGTTTCGCCACATCGTTTCTTAAGTAGCTGAGTAACTTAGTAAGTACTTAAGTAGTTGGCCTTGTGAAACCCAAGCGTATGAAAAGGTGGCCCTCCATTCATGTGAGTTCTGCATGTAAGTGTACCCACGCAGTTCAAACCCATGTTGTTTAGGATCAACCGTACACACACACACACACACACACACACACACCTCCTTGCTCTGTCCACTGAGAGAGCCTGGGAGCAGTGACACCCCAATGGCACTGAGCACTCCTAGCACTGATATCTTGGCTTCTAAATGTCATTTACCATTAAAAGAATCCCAGGATCCTTGGGAAGATGACTGATTCCAGGGCTGGGACAGGGAAAGCCCAAGGTGATCCTAGAAGGCTGGGGGCTAGGAAGTGATGAAGCGCTGTAAGAATGACGGAAGCATGTCAGAGAGGCCCAGAATCCGGCATAACAGGCCCTCACTGGCCAGATCTGGGACGATGTGAGCATCAAAATCAATAATAACAGTAATGGACAGCAACCCACTGAATGACACAGCAATCTATGTGTGTATTCTGATGCAAACAAACGAAGAAGTAAGGCAAAGTCTGATGAGCAACACGGTACTTACACAGCCTCAGTGCAGCCCACCGCAAAACACTTCACAAGGAGGAAAGGAGTTACGTTACAGTGGGGAAGTCAGGCAGACACCGCGTCAGTCAAAGAATCAAAACAAACACCGTCACTAATGCTGCAAATTTTTTTTTTTTTTTTTGTCCATTTTTGTGACCGTGCTCAGCCAGTGAGCACACCGGCCATTCCTATATAGGATCCGAACCCACGGCGGGAGCGCCACTGCGCTCCCAGCACCGCACTCTCCCGAGTGAGCCATGGGGTCGGCCTGTAATGCTGCAAATTGAAGTCACGTACTGCGTAATAGGATGCGGGGAGAACACAGCATCACTTCTGAGATATTCCTGCTAGAGGTTTGTGAACATGAGCCCGGTCCTGAGGAAACATCAAACTAGCCGAAAGTGAGGTACTTGCTACAAAATAACTGGCCTGTCATCTTGAACTGTACCAAGGCTGTGAATGTCAAGGAAAGACCAGGGAACTGTTGCAGATGGAAGGAGACCAGAGACGTGACAACTACATCTGAGTATCTTGGGATGCTGATGAAACTTCAATGGAGCCTGAAGACGAGAGAGGGTACTGTATTAACACCGACTGCCTGAGTCACAATGGTGTACGTCACTTAAGGAGAAAATGTCCTTCTCTGAGGATAATACACAATCCAAACTAGCCTTTCGGAGAGACGGGCATCTTGTTGGCAACTTAATTCTCAAATGATGCAAAAAAAAAAAAATGTTTTCTATCATCACTTGTAATTTTCTGTAGGTTTAATATTGTTTAAATTATATATTTTTTAAAAAGAATATCAATGGGCCGGCCCGGTGGCGCACTGGATAGTGCGCCGCTTGGGAAGCGCGGCGGCGCTTCCGCCTGAGGGTTCGGATCCCACATACAGACCGGTTCCCACTCACTGGCTGAGCGAGGCGCGGGAGCAGCACCGAGGGTTGCGATCCCGTTGCCGGTCCCGGTTCGGTACGGGGGCAACACTGAGGGTTGCGATCCGTTGCCGGACACGGAAAAAGACAAAAAAAAAAAGAAAAAGAATATCAAAAGTGTCTTCGTCTTTATGGAATAAAAAATAAAAATTGAAAGCAGAAACTGTGGGAATAGAACTGGAGCAGGGGAGCGGGAAGAGCGTTAACGGGAGCTATCTGAGCAGCAGGATCTCGGGTCATTTGTTTGTTTCCTACTTAAATTTCTATTTAAAAAAGAATTAATAATTACTGTTTTATAAAGAAAAGAATAAATAAAATCACACCCCACAGCCCAGAGGGTAAAGAAGCTTGGTAGCAACATTCCAGCCTCAGTTTCATCACCTGTAAAATGGAGCCAAGATTGGTTCGAGCTCATTACAAGCTGGTGAGGGTGCAGAGGATTAAGGGATAGGGATACAATATCAAGGCCTTTTCCAAAGTCACACGGAAAGGGGGTGTGAGGGAGAAACCCCAGGACTTCAGGGTCAGGGGGCAGATAAGGGTCTGGCCTTCAGGGAGACCTTCTAAGTAGAGATCCTGGCCAGCAGGTCCACTAAAGAGGGTGCCCCACTGTGGGAGGTGGCTCCCCAGGCCCTGGGGATCGTTGTTCCTTGTTTGCCTTTGCTCTCTGCTGAAGCCATAAAGAGGTTGGGCTGTAAAATAACCTACTCTGGCCACAGGAAGGAAAGATAAGGGATGTTGGCTGGGCAGCCAGCACCCATACCAGTGTAAAGCTGGATATCCCTCGTGCCTTTTCCCTGTCCTCTCCTCTCCGAAAGGCCATATGCCACTAAATCTCCATCCTCAGGGTCCAACCATGACCTTGAAACTGACCGGCCCAATACAGCATTTTTCCTCCTTAACAGAGGTTAAGAGAAAGATAAAGACAGAGACTCACTGTTCCTCTGGAGGCCTATGTTCCCTCTTTTCTCTTAACCAGTGGACTTACCAGCCCAGAGCGGGTCAGCTGCCCCTCTGTGGAGGACATCAGAGGAAATACCAAAGCAGCCCAGCCTGTGCTCTTTGTATCAAGTCTCCAAATCCTTGTCCCCCCTTCTGGTACCACAGAGATTCATTCAAATAGTCTGTAATCATTCAACTAATATTTTAAAACAGCTACACATGCTGGACACTAGATGCAGAGTTTAGCTCCCCAAGAAATGTTATAATGGGTGCAGATGGGATATTAAGTAAAATATATACCAGATTACCATTCACCTTGGACAAAAAATTCACTCCATTCTATTCCCCATCTCAGATTGTGCTTAGCTGTGCTGTCCTACCAAATTTGTCTGATACAGTGATATATCAGTCAGCTACTGCTGATTAACAAACAACCACAAGATCTCAGTGGCTTACATAACTTCAGGTCAGCTGCAGGTTGGCTGACCTAGGCTGGGCTCAATGGGGCATCTCCACTTCAAGCCACGAGAACAACTGAACTTGGCTCCTCACTGAGGTTTAGGCTTCTCCACCTGTGTTTCCCTTCTTCAGCCCAGGCTGAAGGGGAAGTTCAGAAGAAGCTTTACTCATGGAGGCGGCAGAAGTGCATAAGCCCAGCTATGGCAGGTCATTGCCAGCCTTACTTGAGTCAGATCTGCTAACATCCATTGGCCAAGCAAGCTGCACAGCTGAGCACAAATTAAGGAGGCAAGGAACAGCACCCCACCCACCCTGGGGCCAAAGCAAGTCACAGAGCCACGTCAGACATTAACAGAAGCAGCAACTGCACTCTTCCCATGAGGCAGCGTGGTGGGAGAGTGAAATGTGCTTGAGTGATAATCTATTACAGGCAATAATACAATTCCAGAAATATTAAAGGAACCCATATTTACTTCTGTCCTCTCAAAATTTAACAACAAAATTTCTCCCATCCTCCATTATCAAGTCCAACTCATTTTTTCCACAGATAATTTTAAATCTTTTCAAAAAGAAATTCCAATTTTCTCATGGAAAAAAGTAAGCTCAAAACTTCCATTTCCCTAGAGCAGTTTCACTCTGGAACAGATAGTTTATCTACACTTCCAGATCTGGGTTATTTAAGTTCTAGAGGGACACACACACACACACACACACACACACACACACACACACACACAATCTCTCACATGAGCAAATTCCCTGACCCAAATAAGGCTATAACAGCAGCTTATAATTGAAGTAACAATTCCGTTATACAGAAATCTTTCCCCTCAAAGGTACTGTGCTCAGAACCTAATGTATTTTATAACCTAATTCCCACACACTGTGCATGTTAGGCATATGCATTTACGACTGATGGAGTTTGGATGTGTCATCCCCTCCAAAACTCATGTGGAAATTTGATCTCCAATGTGTCAGCCTAGGAAACTGTTTGCAGCAAAGCATTAAGAATGCTGCATGACTACTTCTAACAGCCTACTCTGAGTTATGGTGGCAAAGGCATGATGTAAAGCCAGAATTTAAAAAAGAAGCAGAGCATAAAGTTTTGGAAAATTTGCAGCCTGGCCATGTGGTAGAGAAGTGGAGAGCAGGAGAAAAATGCAAGGGAAAAGCTGATAAACAGTTTGCTAAAGACATTATCTTGGCAGTGAGGCAGCCAGATGCTAAGAACCAGGACAATGGAAAAAATGCCCTAAAGGCATTTGAGAAGTCTGGAAGGGTGCCCCACCCATTACAGGCCCTGAGGCCTAGGACTGAGTCATCCCAGAGGACAGACCTGGGGCACAGCTGCCCTCAGGAACCAGTTCCCAGCATCCCAGCTGTTCTGGCTGGACCAGCCCCAAGTGTGGTTCATGCAGCAGCCCTGGAGAGTAGAGGCCTGAAACCTCAGTGGCGTCCACGTTGTGCTAAGTCTGCGGGCTGGCAGTACATGAGAGCAGTGGAGGCGTGGCAGCCTCCACCCAGATTCCAGAGGATGTATGGAAAAGCCTGGGGGCCCAGACAGAGACCTGCCACAGGGGCGGAGCCACTGCTGAGGCCATCTACTAGGGCAATGCTGAGCAGGAAAGTGGGGTTGGAGCCCCCACCAGGGAAATGTCTAGTAGAGCCAAGGCAGCGGGACCACCATGGAGACCCCAGACTTATGGAGCTACCAGAGTGGAACACCAGCCTGGAAAAGTTGCACTGGGCTCACCTGGCAGAGCTGTGGGAATGAGGCTGCCTGATGCTTTGGGGGCCCAGATGCCCAATTGTGCCCAGGATGCAGAACTTGGAGTCAAAGAAGATTATTTTGGAGCTTTAAGACATAATGTCTGCCCTGCTGGGTTTTGGACTTG
>NW_007729426.1:129767-130176 GCF_000696425.1 Galeopterus variegatus | reverse complement strand
AGGCACCCATGCAGCCTATTGGGCTGCACCTGGCAGAGCTGTGGGAATGAGGCTGCCTGATGGTTTGGGGGCCCAGATGCCCAATTGTGCCCAGGATGCAGAACTTGGAGTCAAAGAAGATTATTTTGGAGCTTTAAGACAATATCTGTCCTGCTGGGTTTCGGACTTGTTTGGGGCCTGTTTTTCCTTTCTTTTGGCCTATTCCTCCCTTTTGGAATGGGAACATGTACCCAATGTCCCACCATTGTATCTTGGCAGTAGATGAATTTGGTTTTGTTTTTCAGGTTCACAGCTGGAAGGACTTTTGCTTTTGGTCTCAGATGAGACTTTGGACTTTGGACTTTTAAGTTGGTGCTGGAGTAAGCTAAGACTTTTGGGACTGTTGGGATAGAATGATTGTATTTTGTAT
>NW_007729426.1:123807-129631 GCF_000696425.1 Galeopterus variegatus | reverse complement strand
TGTCCCCTCCAAAACTCATGTGGAAATTTGATCCCCAATGTGGCAGTGTTGGAAACTGATTGAGTCATGGGGGCGGATCCCTCATGAATGGATTAATGCTCTCCCTGGGGGAGGGGGGATTAATGAGTGAGTTCTTGCTCTATTAGTTCCTACAAGAGCTGGTTGTTTAATAGACCCTGGCACCTCCTCTCTCTCTCTCTCTTGCTTCCTCTCACCATGTGATCTGCTTGTACCCACCAGCTCCCTGGCACTTTCCACCATCAGTAGAAGCAGCCTGAGGCCCATGCCAGATGCAGCTGTCCCAGAATCATAAGCCAAATCAACCTCTTTCCTTTATAAATTACCCAGTCTCAGGTATTTCTGTTATAGCAACACAAAATGGAGTCAAACAATGACTATTACATCTTCAATATTGGTTGACATAAGCTTTACATTTAATAGCTGCCTATAACCTTTTTCATTCTCTTAATTTCAACCTTGATTTCAGTATTTTATAGATAGCACACAACTGGATTTGGGGTTTTATCTAATCTGAATCTCTGAATTTCATTATTTGAATAGAGTAAATTAACCCATTTATATTTATAATAATTATTGATGTGTTTAGATTTATTCTATTGATAACATCTTATGCATTCTGCTGTGCTTTATTCTTTTGTATCTTTTCTTTTCCTGTCTTTTTTTTAGCTGAATTAATGTATCTCTTTGTTTCTGTTTTCACTTAAGGTTTGAAGCTATAAGTCTCACATCTATATTTCTAGTTATTCTTAAATTCTCAATGCAAATATTTAAACTCTGTTCAACTAGTGTCTGGCATTAATCACCATCTATATTTCACTCCCAAATAAGAAAAAAACTGTACTGTCAAAAATAAACAAAATACTAAATTGAGTTGTAGGTGTAGAAATTCTCAAAAGCACATTTTTGAAACTAAACATTTATTTTGAGATAATTGCAGATTCACATGCAGTTATAAGAAAAATACAAAGAGATCCCCTGTACTCTTTACCCAGATCCCACATGGTAACATCTTGCAAAACTATAGTACAATATCACAACCAGTATATTGACATTGATATAGTCAAGATCCAGAACAATTTGATCACTGCAAGGATCCCTCCTGCTGCCCCTTTATGACCAAACCCACTTCCCCCCACCCCACCCCTCCTTAGCTCCTGGCAAGTACTAATCTGTTCTCCATTTGTATAATTGTCTGATTTCAAGAATGTTATATAAATGGAATCATACAAGATGTACACCTTGGGGATTAGTTTTCCATTCAGCATAATTTTGTGAAGAATCCTTCAGATTGTTACATCTATCAATACTTTGTTTCTCTCTGTTGTTAGGAAGTATCCCATGGCATAGATGTACTGTAGTATATTCATTCACTTGTTTAAGGAAATCTGAGTTGTTTCCAGTAGTTCGGGGTTATTATGAATAAAGGTGCTATAAACATTTGTGTACAAATTTTGTACACAGTTTTCATTTGGGGTAAACATAAGCTTTTATTTCTGGGGCAAACGCACAGAGCAAAGCTCTATTTCTTGGTCTGATGGTGGTTGCAAGGTGCTCCCCATGTAAAAACTCATTAAGCCATGTGTTTGTTTTGTGTGCCTTCTTATAGCTTTGTTTCATTTGTAAACAATGCCCTGGGCCAGAGATTCTGATTCAGGGTCCAGTTATACTTTTATTTTTATTTTATTTTTATTTTTATTTTTTTTGTCTTTTGTCTTTTTTCCGTGTCCGGCAACGGATCGCAACCCTCAGTGTTGCCCCCGTACCGGACCGAGGACCGGCAACGGGATTGCAACCCTCGGTGTTGCTCCCGTGCCTCGCTCAACCAGTGAGCGGGAACCGGTCTGTATGTGGGATCCGTATGTGGGATCCGAACCCTCGGTCAGGAGTGCCGCCGCGCTTCCCAAGCGGCGCACTATCCAGTGCGCCACTGAGCCGGCCCAATATACTTTTAAAATTCCCCAAGTGATTGTAAAGTGCAGAGCTGAGAGTAACTGAACAAGAACACACTCAATCAGTCCTAAATAATACTCAAGAGAAGCAAAACAAACCAGAACCCCAAAATGTTTAATAAACCAACGACGTATACATCCACAAAACAACTCTGAGTATTTTTCAAAGGTCTGTATGTTGTGGGTCCTTAGGAGGAGAGAGGAAAATGAGAGGGGGGTAAAGAAAGAAGAGGAAAAAATAATAAATAATAAAGAGAGAGGGTCTTGTTCCAACTGTTGATGATAGTGCCACGAACTGATAACTCTGATTACAAACATTACTAATCCCATTTTACAATGAAAAAAATAAGGTTCAGAGAGGGCAAACAACTTGCTCAAAGTCACACAGCCACAATGTGACAGAACCTGGACTCAAACCTCTAGCCTCTTCGGATTCCTAGTCTAGTGCTCTCTCTGTTGACAGCATCCACGGACAACATCACATCACGTAACCACAGCAAACCACATGGCTGCCCACATGCTGGCACTGAGATCATCCGTGGTGTCTCCTCTAGGGGCTCGGGGCCCAGAATACCTAATGACAGCTTTCACCGTGTGAGTGTCTATAATGTACCACGGGCTTTATACTTTATCTTTCACTTAATCCTCACATCAGCCTGGAAATCAATGATATTATCACCATTTTATAGCTGAAGAACAGAAGTGACATGCCCAGGGATGATGAGTAGGTGGCAGAGGTTGCGATGCGAACCCAGGCCTCTCTGATTCCAGAGCCTGTGATCTTACGAAGTCTATAAGGAATCAGGTGACTGGGGGTTCACAGGAGAGCCAGGCCTCTGGTGGGGGCAGGAGCTGCTCACCCATGCTCCCTGGATTGCGTCAGTCCCCTCACCCTCAGCAGGGCTGGCTGAGGGCTTCTCATTCTGGATCTGGGAGACAATGGAAGTCACCTGAGACCCAGCTCTGATTGCGTCCTCCCTCTGCTTATAAGCTATCTCATCACCCATATCCAACTTGTGACTTGATGTTCTTCCCCCACACCCTGGGCCTGCCTCTTGTAGCCACAGCACATGTGTGTGCACATGCATGCGTGCACGCACGCACACACACACACACACACACAGCATGCTAAACATGGTCCCCATGCATGCCGTGCTGCCTGTGCCTCTGTGCCTTTGCAAATGCTGTTCCTCTGTCTGGAATCCCCCTCTTCCCTTCAATTGAATGACTTCTGTTCATTCTTCAACATTGAGCGAGCTCATTACTCCTGCATGGAGCTTCTCTGACCAACCCTCTCCTGCTCTAAGTAGCGCTCGCAGCTCCGTCCTCTGTGCAGCCTCCATGGGCGCTCTCAGCACACTGTGCCATGATTATTTGAGCATGCCGGCCTCCACCGGGGCTGCCACCTGCCCAGGGACAGAGATGCCCAATTCTTCTTCCACCCAGCACAGATCCAGCCAAGATGAATAAAGAAAAAAATAAGCAGCTTCCAAACTAAAAATTTCTCCTTTAATTGGGATGTGCTGTCAGGAGGCGAGCAGAGTACTCTCGATACTCTTTGTAAGGCCGATGCAATGGCTGAGAAAGACAAGTGAATAAAAGTCACAGTGACTTTTTATCAAGCTTTCTGGCTTTCAAATCACTTCCCCATCCTTTATCCCGTCGCTTACCCACGCTCACGTGAGGAAGGCTGGGTGGGGGTCATTCTCATCAGACGATGCCAAAGCCAAGGTCCCACAAGTCATAACCACATAGTCACACAGGAGGCAGTGGTAGCCAGCACAACCACCCATGTTCAAATCCCAGCTCAGCCAACCAGCCCTGAGACCTTGGCCAGGCTACTCCAACTTCCTGGGCCTTAGTTTGCTCGTCTTTAAGACGGAGCTAACAGTAATACCTAGCTTTAAGACTGCTGAGTGTTAAATGAGTTCATATATGCAGATGCTTAGAGCCACACTTGGCAGAGGCAAACACAACACTGATGCTGCTCAGCTGATGATACACCCATCGTAAGTCGAAAATATATTTTCGAAAATGCATTTGATACACCTGACCTACCCAAGCGTCATAGCTGAGCCTCGCCTACCTTAAACGTGCTCAGAACACTTACGTTAGCCTACGGTTTGGCAAAATTGTCTAACACAAGACTATTCTACAATAAAGTGTTGAAAGTCTCATGTAACGTATTGAATACTGTACTGAAAGTGAAACGCAGAATGACCGTATGGTGCTCAGAGCACGGTTTCTACAGAACACTCACTGCTCTCGCACCATCACGAAGTCAGACCACCCTAAGTCGGACCGTCATAAACTAGGGACCATCTGTACAAACACCTGCTACTACTTCAGTTCTATATTTTAAGTATAATCTTCTCTCTCCTGACTGAGTGAATATCTTCAGTGTTAAGTTTTAGATCTAGACGCAGAACTTGCCTGTCTAGCCAAATGTTTATGAAGCCCTACAGAGAAAATCATTTTGGAAGGGTTTCTATTTTGGCTGCTATCAGAAGTTCCACACGTTAATGCTGAGGCATTCTGCATCACTAAAGGAATAGAGTGGTTTAATTTATATTTTTAAGTTTGTTAAAATCTTGTTTACATGTTCTGGTGTCACACACACACACACACACACACACACACACACACACACACCACCTCCGGACCAAGAATTGAGAGAGAAAATGGTGTGGCCAGCCTATCATTTTATTTAGATCTGTCCCCCATCCATCCGCAAGGACTTCTGATGACAAGGTGTCACAAAGTTCCAAAGCCCCAGACAGCCCCTCCCCACGAAACCTTTACTCTTGACTTAATTCAAGGTGAGTTGAATATAACTGTTTCACTCTTTGCCGGTGCCCGGAGGGGAAAACAAGGTTACATCAGGCAAATATATTGGTTGTTTGACTGACTACTAATAGTTTCAAATTCTCTTTCCCAATTTTCTTAGCATTAGCTCCACGTCTTCGATATCAGGGAAATTTTTCTATGTAGAGCTAAGTCTGTCCTTCAAAAGTTCTGAGCACTTAGTGAGGAACAACTTCATTCTTAAAAATCACCCCAGAAAACGAATGAAAACCACAAAGACGACTCCACAAAACTAGGTCACCCCTTTCTTGGTGACACATGGGCTACACTGGGGAAGTCACAAGTGCAGCTGAACATGGACATTTACAGGACAGAGCCAGAAAAGGCTCCAATGACAATTCATCCTCCACTCTCTGCCGGGGTGCTCTTTATAAAGCACAGCTCTTGTCACCTCTCGTCATGCTCTGCTTAAAACCTTTCACCAGGCTTTGTCCATTTGCAGTAGGACAAGCCCAAAGTTCTTAGGGTAAAAAGCAAAACCCTTCCGTGTAGAGCTACTTCCTCCTCTCCCCCGATCCCACCAGCCCCAACAGAGCCCTCACGCTCCAACCTCACAAGGTGCACTCGGTCCTCTGCACGTCCTCCACGCTGCCGTTGAGGTGCACTCGGTCCTCTGCACGTCCTCCACGCTGCCGTTGAGGTGCACTCCGTCCTCTGCACGTCCTCCACGCTGCCGTTGAGGTGCACTCCGTCCTCTGCACGTCCTCCACGCTGCCGTTGAGGTGCACTCCGTCCTCTGCACGTCCTCCACGCTGCCGTTGAGGTGCACTCCGTCCTCTGCACGTCCTCCACGCTGCCGTTGAGGTGCACTCCGTCCTCTGCACGTCCTCCACGCTGCCGTTGAGGTGCACTCCGTCCTCTGCACGTCCTCCACGCTGCCGTTGAGGTGCACTCCGTCCTCTGCACGTCCTCCACGCTGCCGTTGAGGTGCACTCCGTCCTCTGCACGTCCTCCACGCTGCCGTTGCTGTGCACTCGTTCTTCTCCACC
>NW_007729426.1:92301-123740 GCF_000696425.1 Galeopterus variegatus | reverse complement strand
CCTCTGCACGACCTCCACGCTGCCGTTGAGGTGCACTCCGTCCTCTGCATACTCTCCACGCTGCCGTTGAGGTGCACTCCGTCCTCTACACGTCCTCCAAGCTGCCATTGAGGTGCACTCCGTCCTCTGCATACTCTCCACGCTGCCGTTGAGGTGCACTCCGTCCTCTGCACGTCCTCCACGCTGCCGTTGAGGTGCACTCGGTCCTCTGCACGTCCTCCACGCTGCCGTTGAGGTGCACTCCGTCCTCTGCACGTCCTCCACGCTGCCGTTGAGGTGCACTCCGTCCTCTGCACGTCCTCCACGCTGCCATTTTTGCATGTGCGATTTTGTCTGTCTGGCATACTCTTCCCCTCCTCTGACAAATTTCTTCTCCTCCTTGAAGCCACTATAAACTCCCATGGCAGCCAACACTGCTATGTATCCATCCTGTTATATACATGTACAGCGATCTTCTGTCCGTCTTCCACGTCAGGCTGGTACCGGTTTAAGGAAGGCCCATTGCTTACCTGAAACTGTTTGCATCTCTGTATCCCACTGACTTACGAGCAGAGAGTGCTTTTTTCTCTCTTTGCATTCCATGTCCAGTCCACAGTAAGTGCTGGTTTGGCTGGGCAGACACGTGGGTGGACTGATCATGGGTGTGCCAGGTGGGAGCACGGTGCCCCTGTGATGCTGGAGTGCTGTGAGCTTCCAAATTACACGAAGGACCGAAAGGAGCGTCCTACCTCCCCTGGACCATGAAATCCAGAACACTGGCTGAAGACATTACACTCAAGGTCTTGCCAAATCCTCTCTGGGCCACACTTACTTTAGTTCCTAAGACAGAACCACAGCAAAGTGTCCATCTCAGCCCTAAAGGCAATTTGCTTACTTTACCCCATGCTGAGAGAGACCTCAGGACCGAAAAAGGCAGCCAGAAACCCTGGGAGAGGGGAAGGCAGAAAGTGCCTCTTCCATAGGCAGAAACACTGAAACACCACCACTGCCCCTTTCAAATGTACGCCAATCCAGCTGCCGATGGGCCAAACTGGGGTCAGAGAAGGACACTACAAACCAGGCCACTCCCCAGGAGCCAGTCCTCAGGGTCCACCAGAGCATTGCTGGGACAGTTACTCAGCGCTATGGTTTGAATGTCCCCTCCAAAGCTCATGTGGAAGCTTGATCCCCAATGTAGGAGGCAATTGGATCTTGAAGGCTCTGCCCTCATGACTGGAATAATCCATTCATGGATTACCGGATTAATGAGTTAATGGATTAGTAGGTCATCGAGGGAGTAGACTGGTGGCTTCAGAAGGACAAGAAGAGTTAAGATGGAAATGCCCTTGCCCTCCTGCCACGTGATGCCCTGTGTTACCTCAGGACTCTGCAGAGGGTCCCCACCAAGAAGGCATCACCACATGTGCCCCTTGGCCATGGACTTCCCAGCCTCCAAAACTATAAGAAATAAATTTCTTTTCTTTGTAAATTACCCAGTTTCGGGTATTCTGTCATAAGCAACAGAAAGTGGGCAAAGACACGCAGGAAACAGACGTTCGGGTCCCTGCGGAGCGCTGGGCCTCCCCTGTTCAACAGACAGTGCCCTCCTTCGAGAGGAAAGGAAAAGAATACCCCGCACCAGCGTGACCACCTCTGTGGAGTCTTGTTGTGACATGTTTGCAAGTTGCTCGGAGTAACCACGGCTTGTGTCCCCCACTCTGCAGCCAGCCAGCTGAGTCCCTAAAGTTGGCAGCAGGCGTTGGCTGAAATTCTGAACCCAGTGATGCCTGCTGTTTGGAGGGAACAAATTATTTACTTAATTATCTAAAATGTAAGCCCTCTAATAGGTTTCCCCAAAATTGAAAAATCACACAAACACACACACACACACACACACACACACGCACACACACAGAAACAAGAACTTCAGAAAATGGGATCTATGTTATTGACATGTAAGCCAGAAAAAAAGAAGCATTTCCAAGTATATTTTGAGCCAGACTTGGTGACCTTACCTATGCCAGTCACTTCCGTGGTGAGGGGGTGTAAGTGACAGACACTATCCAGTTTTTGAATGTGAAAAATCTGAGACATATGAGACAATTTCAAACAGGCCATAAGTCAAATCACATTGAGCGATACCATGAAGTATGGATATGTAGAAAGAGATGTGCATTTCATAAAAAATCCGATTCCCCCTGCCCCTCACCAGCCAAATCAAAGATCATCCGTGTGGGAGGCCATCGCAGCGTCATGTGCCTTGCCCCCTGCTCTTTCCCCTTCTCATTCGCTGGCCAGACTGGCTTTGACGGTGCTCTGGTCATCGCTGGGGACAGCCCTTTGCAGGCAGCAGGTGTTCGGGTAGGCCAAGCAAGGATAAAATCTACTATCGTTCCCTTTTGGGTTTTTTGGGGTGAGGAAATAGGCTCAGCGAGGCCAAATGACTTGGCCCAGCTCACACAGCAAGGAGACTGCCTGTTACAGCCAAATAGCCACCATGTCAGGACAATCCTTGACCCACTGGTGCCATTGAGGTGGTGGGTAGGAGGCCCCAGGCTGTGCCCACCTATGTGACATACAAGGCCAAGGGGGACCTCGTGGAGCAGGGAGAAGCATGAGCAAGGGGTGGCACTGAGAGACGGTCAGGCCGCGATCTTTGTCCTTCTATCCTGACGCTGTTGGGCAACAGTGCTTCTGAGTCCCATCCCGGGAGTGCCTCGCGTGGCGCTTCAAGGTGTACTCGTAGCAGGAGGTCACTGGTACACAGAGTGGCTGTAGTCCTGGCTGGCTTTGCTCATCCACTTTTGCCCCTTCTCGTGGAGCCCGTGGTCACTGAGGCAGCCTCGCCTGGCTGCAGGCAAGCAGGTGAGGCACACAGCGCCTGGCTGCCCAGCGCCCTCCACACATCCTCCCTCAGCCACGGTCCCCTGCTGTCCCAGGCACTGAACCGAGGGCTGAGGGCTGGGCTCAGGAGATGAGGAGGGAAGGTCTCCGCTCTCAAGAGGAGGTGGGTCCCCACATCCTGGGGGAGAAGGCACACACCCCCAAATCGGCTTATGACAACTTAGATTTCACTCCCTCTGTGCTGGGCTCTGGGAACAGAGAGATGACCCCGCCATGGCCCTGTCCTCACGAAGCCTCCCGTCGCCTGGGAAAGCCAGCCACGCAGGTGAATTTGGGCCAAAGGCCCAATCAGGGCCAGACAGCAGACGGGTGAGTCAGCAGCAATGGGAGGAACAGGCGGGGAAAGGCCTAAAAGGAACGGGAGCGGGGGCGACATGCAGACACCAGAGGAGGTGCTGGCACGGAGACAGACAACCCCAGGCCTGCTGAGCTCTGAGCCTCATCACTGCAGGGCTGTGAGCAGCAGATGGGGGACAAGAGCAAATGGAGGGACAGGAAGAGGGGTGAGCGTCCAGCAGAAAGCGGGCAAGCAGTCTGCGGAGACAGTGGCATGCAGAGTGGAGGGGACCCGGCGGGAGACAGGACCCAGTGTGGGGGAGATGGGTGTAGGACAGCAACTCCAGGTTTCTGTGAGGGTGCCTGGGGAGGAAGGGCACAGCAATGGTCCTGAGGGGGGACAGGTTTGTGGGGAGGATGCAGTCCTTCAGTGGGATGGACAGGGACATGTGGGCCCTCTCTGCCACTCTGGAGCCCAGGGCTCATGAGGGCATGAGTGACAGTGGGCTCCTGCTGCCATCTGCTAGGCCATCCCCTCCATGTGGCCCTCTGTCCTCATGCATGGCCACCTCTGGGAGTGGACTTCTGCGGAGGCCAGTGTGGCACACAGACAGCCACACCGGAGCGAGGACCCGGGCTTTTGAGAGGATGCTGGGGTGTCATGAGGCACCAGGCACCAATGCAGGCAAGGCACTTGAGGTCACCCTCGGCCGAGAACACCAACAGTGTGTGACTCCATGCCACCCTAGCCCTGCAAGCAGCAGGACACCCCTCCTCTCCAGGTCACAGCTGTGTCTCTCTCCCCTCTTGCCTGGCAGGGGAAGGTGTTTTGGAAACAGCCGGCATCGCCACACTTGGCCCTGAGGAGAAAGAGCAGCAGGATGCTCGGGGGGCCTTCCCAGTGCTCCAGAGAGGACAGACATAGGGACATTCACTTCTCGGTGGCAAGTGTGTGTCTATAGTATGGCCCTCGGGTGTTCCCTTCTGTCCAGATCCCGTGCCGGACACTGAGGGCTCAGAAGTGAGAAGGGCTCCCAAAGCCTCATTGTCTCAAAGCAGTGACCCCGTAATGAACAGTTAACTCAGAGGCACTAAATGTCCCAGGACAGGTACGAAGGAGGCACAGTGTGGGAACCAGGGAGGCCACCGATGCCACTTAGCCTCTGGAGGAGGGAGGCGGCTTCCCAGAGGAAGGCTTACCTGTGCTGAGCAAGCACGGGGGAGAACTGAACATTGCAACTGAAGACCAGGTAACATGATCTGTCAAACGAGACTCCATGATCTTCAGTCAAAATCATGCAGCCGTGTCAGGCATAGACAAATGAAGTGCAACCTTCAAATAAACCGCAGGACAGAACCACGTCCTGCCACGTTCTACCACGTAATGGAGGGAACTCGGCTCCCACCAAGGGTCCTGGTTGTGTCTTCCCCCCACCACCTCTGCTGCCTCTCTCCTCCTGTGAACTGCCCCGGACCCCACCTGACTGCACAAGCACTTACTTTCTCAATTTCCTCTCATTTCTAATATGAAGATGCATTTTCTCTGCAAGCAAAACTACCCTAATACAGACAAACCAGGGGAAGTCCAGCCTAAATTTCAGAATATGTATACAGAAACGCTTTGAAACACAGCACCTCCCTCAGAAACCATGGCCTGAGGAAGGTCCTTCAGGGGCCTGCTCCAGTACATGACAGTGGCAAGCTTTAATCGCACCCCAGAACTTTCCACTCGATGTGACTTCTCTGACCTGGTTATCAGCTCCTTGCAGATGGGGTCTCATCCTAGTCATTTCCAAGCAGCCACAGCGTGACTCAGTGCCTGGCATACAGAAGGCATGCAATAAATGTTTGTTGAATGAGTAATTCGCAAATAGATCAATTGTTGATTTTATAAATGGAGGTTTTGGGCACACAAGCTGTCATCGGGTTCCATGTGGTCCACTTTCAAACAACCTGCCCTGCAGCATATCTTGTACATACACATAGTCTTGCATATGCCTGGCTCAGATGTTTGCTCACAGCTGCAGAGAGAAGTGTTGAGCTGTGCATGGCCCAGCCAATACAGACAGAAAGACCTCCGTGTCTCTACAGCAGTGTTTGACCATTGCTCCAATGGTTTGTTTTATTTTCCCCCGGTTTTATTAAAACAGGAGCAAACACGAAAGTGGAACTGCTTAGACTCAAGAAAAATACAATTGAAATGTAGGTATAGGTCTTCGGGCACACCCAGAGGTCCTTAGCCTCTGTTGCATGCCCATAGGTCTTAAGCCACCAGACCGTGTCCACATGTGAAGGAAAAGAAGGAAATGAAGGCACACGTGTGAAACGCTAGCCACACAGCCTTGAACGGTGTGTCTGGATGTGGAGGAGGAGCGGGCTCATAGGGCTCTTCCTTACCTCTCCGACAGGGGACCGCCTCCCACACCCACAGTCAATTTCAACTCCCAGACGCGCCCCGTGTATGCCGCCCCCTATCTGCAGCTGGTAGGGAAGTCCTGCTCTGCGTTGGAAATGGCTTATTCCTGGGAGGCCGTCGCGTGTGACTTGCTGGGTTGTGTACATTCTTCAGTTACTCAGTAAACCCTTTGTTTCTGGAGAGCAAAGGTCACGGGCAGCCCGAACTCTGTCCAGACAAGGAGAGGCAGGGCAGGGGGCAGGAAAGGCAAAGATCAAGGCCAGAGGCCACAGCTCAGAGCCCTGGTCCTGGTCCCTTAGGAGCCACAGGATCCTAGGGCTTTCAATTCCCAGCCTACAAAATGGATACAGAAATAATACCCTCTCAGGAAGTTACAGGGATTAGATGACATCACAAATGTAAAAGTTCTTTAGAACCCATAAAGTGCTGTATCAATATTGGCTGATCGTGCTATTACTGAGATTATTCTATTAATAACTCATCTCAAATTACCTATTTATAGAGAAAATGAGTTTGTGCCTCTACTGGCCAGCTGCTCTCCCGGCCAAGGAGCCAGAAAGATCTCACGGAGAAGCTGGTCCTCACGCTTCCCTCCTTTGCCAGGGCTGACCCTGCCCGGGTGAGCCTTGCCCAGCGGGCACGTCCACATGGGCAGTCAGGCTTGTCCAGCCCAATCCAGGGAGCCAGGGGCTTTGTCCATGGTTGTTCCCCAGACTCCAGATCCCTGGCAGTGATTCAGATGTCCCTGCACCCTGGCCGCACACTGGGACCCACGTGCCTGGTTTCTCCCAGAGGTGCCTCATTCATCCTTCAGTTGTTCAGTTGCTTATTACCACGTGTTCATTGAGCATCTTCCAGACGCCAGGCCCCAGACCACCTGCTGCATGTGACATCCACACGCATGGAACCATCCCTTGGATAATCATGACAAGTGTCCTGAGTGCTATGAAAGAGAAGGAAGGGGTAGTGTTGGGGTGGGCGTGGGAGGGCATGGCAGCTCTAACCTAGTCTGGGGTCTCTCCCTCAATTTATGTTTATCCTGCTTAGCATCCTATGCATGCTTTTACTCTAATGTCACATCTTCCTTACACTGCAGAAAATTCTCAGCCATTCTATCAGTCCCTCTACGACGCCTTCCCCACCCTTCTGTCCAGTTGTTCTTCTCTGGAATATTAATTGTTAAACTCAACCTATGTGTTAAGTTCTCATTCAGATTTGCATCTCCTCCTCTCTGTGAATAGCTTTCTATCTTTCAATTCATTAATTCTGTCTTCGACTATTTCATCCATTATTTAATCATCATAGTTTTTATACCCAGATTTTTAATCAGTTCTTTTCCAGATCACTCCATTCTTGATTCATAGCATCCTGGATTTATTTTATAATGTCTTGTTATTTTTCGTGAGTGCTATTCCTTCCTCTTTGCAGGTCTTAAAATGCTTAAGATTTGGATGTTTTCTCACGTGCTTTGGAATTTTAGTTTGCAACAGGAATTCTGTGTTCTTTTTGTTGTCGCTGTTCTCACCACATTAACCTCCCACCCCCACCACGGCCCTCCCAGGATTTTGCAATTGCCCCCATCTGGACTTCCGCAGTACCCAGCCTCACACGAGGCTTGCGTGGACGGTTCAGAGCTTCTGAAATGCCAACATGGAGGAGTCAGGTAGTCCAGACGCAGGCCCGGTGCCTGGCTCAGGAGCTGCCTTTGAGGCCTCCTCTACACCTCCTTGCCCTCTTAGGGGTATGGGTTTTGCCAGCTTTAGTCCTGGTAGCAGTTTCAGTATTTTTCAGCCTCCTTTCACAGGTGGCTGGACCCACCTACGTGCCCAATTCCTGCAGCCCCTGCCACAAGTGAGGTGCCTTTGGCTCCCAAGTCCTTTGCCTGTGTCAACCCAGAGCCTTTCACTGTGCTGTGGACAGAACCACTCACTTGCCCAAGGGAGTCAGGGAAAGCTGAGAAGAGAAGTCAGGTTGCTATAAAGGCCCCTGCTGTGAGCCGTGGCCAAGCAGCTGTGACCTGTGGAATGGACCTAGGAGGAACACAGCAAGGGAGAAGTTATGAAAACCAGGACTGCCTCTGAGCCCCTGGATGCAGAAGAAGCGTGAGCTGTTTGATGGCCCGGAGTTGTATGGGGTCATACAGGCCCCTTAGCCAGGTCACCTGTCCAAAGTCAGGAAGACAATAAAAGACCTGTAGATGCAAAAGCTAACCCAGAGGCAGACTGGCGCCACCATGAGGCCAAACTTTACAATTGCACAGAGAAGGCAGCCCTTCTGCCTGCCTCAGAAACCTCCCTTCATCACCTGGCATGTCACCTTGGGCAGGTCCTGGGTCCAAGGTGAGAAGTGACATCTGGGCTAGTTGCCCAGGTCACTAACATCAGTCGATGACATGCATATGTCACTGGTCAGTTGCTATTTGTATGAATACTTTTTCTGTAGTACATGTGTGAGCCGGTGCGCACTGGGGTGGTTCTGAAGAGTAAGCAGAGGTTCTCCAGGTTTGGGATGGTGCGTTCCAGAGAAGAGACCACCAGGACTTAGAGCACAGAATAATGAGGGATTCGAGGGGAGCAGGTGGGTGAGGAGATGACACAGAGAAGCAGGCGAGATTTAGAATATTGAGATTTATCCTGTGTTGTTGGGAAGACTTCGTGGCCTTTTTAGTAAGGGAGTAATGAGATAATGTTTACATCTTAGAAAGAAAGCTGGTGGCCACATGGACGAGCTGTTGGAGGAGAGACTAGAGATAGTCCCTGAATGAGGCTGGCCCCAGGTTCCAGTTTTACACCCTTCTGAAGCAGGTGCCTTTGTTCTGACCTTGGGCTTGGGTCCACTTCTCCTATCTTCCTGTTGACTCTGGGAGCTAAGTTATCTCCTCCTTAACTTAAATTCATTGGAGTTTGCATGGCTTGAAGTCAAAGAGTCTAATGAATATAGCTCTTTATGTATATTATCTCCCTCAACCACCAAATCTTCACAAAGGAGGAACTTGGAACTGGACAAAGCAAATTACTTGCTCAAGGCCACAGCTGTCAGGCAGGAGATGGGGATTCTGATTCAATGCACCGTTCCTCCCTCTCCCCACGTGGGATGCTGCGGGTGGCACAGGGGGATGTGGAGCTCCCGCTGCAACCCAAGGCTACGTTCAGCTTTGGTCCCTGGTATTGAACTAAAACCTAGGACAATTAGGGCAGTCCTCCCAGCCTCCTTTCCACTCAAGTCCAATGGGTCACTGGGGTCACATGTCCCCACCCCTGTGCTTTGCAGTGCAGGGTCCTCTGAATGGGCTGCCTCCCCTCCTGGATCTGCCTAGAGAACACCTAGATACACAACTTCTGTTTTCAGACTCTTGTGTGAGGAGGCACTTGCTCTAGGAAGATCCACATTCAAATCCAGGTTAGCCTCCAACTAGCTGTGTGATCACAGTCAAGCTACTTCACTTCTCTGAAGTGCAGCTTTTTCATCTGCAAAAGCAGTCCTAAGGTTGTTTTCAGAAATACAATCGCTGCTGCAAAGTGCTCAGTATTTGCTAAGAATTACTGGCATCTAGAAAGTTCAGAATCGGGGTTCACAGCTATGGCGAGTGTCCTAATTGTTTGCTCTCAGGTCACCCTGTCCCCCGAGCCTGTGAGTTCCTTGGGGAGGAAAGCCATACTTGATTCATGGCTACCTTCCAGTGCTTTGAACAAGGTGCACCTCGGAAATGCTTGTGAAACACATGAAGGAATGTGCAAATGAGTGATCAAATCCTCTCTGCCAAGCATTCTTCCAGTTGAAACCTTCTAATAGTGACACCATTGGAAAAACCAGCTGCAAAACAGTGAATTCAATTAGTCATAGACGGTTGCTTCCATCTGAGCTTCGGAGTCGTGACGACGGAACACCGGGTAGGGATGGAACGTGAGCACCCCACCAGCCCACAGGCCCCCTTCACAAGACCCTTCTTTCTTGACTCTGCCTACGTCCTCCTGACTCCTTCGAAGACATGTGCTCTCAGAAACCTTCTCCCCAGCTGGCGCAAGAGTGACCAGGCTCCTCCCTGCCCCTCCCCTGACTTCCACCCATGGAGAAGGTAACCGGCTCCCAACCCAGGTGTGCTTTGGGGAGGGAGCATGACCAGGCTAGGCCCTGACAAAGACCCTCCCTGACCAAGTTCTAGTTGCCTCGTCTGAGCCCTCTAGGCCTTGGCCTTGGCCTCTGTCCTTGTCGGCCTGCACTGTCCAGTTGTAGAAGAACCTTACTAAGTCGGTTTAGCAAGAAGCCTCCACCCTCGATATCTGATCACCTTTCTCATCCCCACCCCCCACCCCCTGGGAGATATCTGATCACCCTGGCCGTCTTCAGCCAGAATCCCCCTTAACCCTGATGTTTCCTCTTGGTAATTTTCCATCTGCCTGCCCCCACCTGCTTCTCGGCTCTAAGTACACATTGTCCCTGATGTTTTCAGAATTGAGCCCTGATCCGTGCTGAGGTCTCTGTTTCTTCGTTGCATCAATTGCTGAATGAAATCTGTTTTTACTGCTTTAACTACCATCCAGTGTTGCTTTGCCTCCCGTGGATTTGTCACCCCTTTTCTCCTGGGTGATGGAACTGCCAAAGATTACTCAAAGCCCACCTCTTCTGAGCAGTGAGAAGCCCCAAAAAGGGGTTATTTGCCTGGAACTCTCAAAAGAGAGGCATTCCTTCCATTTGGGAAATTAACCACGAATTAGGGTTCTCTTCCTGCACTTATTCTCTAGACCAGGAAGTTACAGGAAGAGAACATAGGTGGGGTTTTTTCTAAGTACAGTTTAACAAGTTTAATAATAGACATTCCATAATGCAATTTTCAAGAAGTTAAGTTGATCCACCAACAAAAGCTTGATCTTAGCAAACACTGCTTCTCCCTACAAGCTTCCCAGTATCTTTACATATCAGTCAGTAACCTGTCCGTCTCTGAGCAAGCAACCTTGCTGTGTTACAATTTTTTATCTTACAACAGAGACTATATAGCCTGGGGAAATTTTCCTGTCCTTTGCAAGGTCAATATTTGAAACTGCAAGGCTTTGGAAAACCAGACCCTGTGAAGTACATTTGTTTTATGCATACTTCACAGTCTAGCTCTGGTTTTCTTTAACAGCCCCCACAAGCCCTGGCCAAGGGGTCCTTTTGACAAAACCACAATTCTCTCCTAGCATGAGGTCCCCAACCCCCCAGGGAAACCATCCAGGCAAAGCCAGCCCAACCCTGCCAGGCACCCCATGTCTGCAGAAGCCCCC
The DNA here is from genome assembly GCF_000696425.1 of Galeopterus variegatus. NCBI lineage: Eukaryota > Metazoa > Chordata > Mammalia > Dermoptera > Cynocephalidae > Galeopterus > Galeopterus variegatus. Next base: position 112,904 of record NW_007729426.1, on the reverse strand, counting down.
GCCTCCCAGCCAGGCCCCCTGTTTGTCCACCTGCACATGCCCAGGACAACACCTTCTCGGTGGCCTGCCTCCCACTGTGGCACCTCCCTCCCAGCACCTCTCCCTCCTCCAGGTGCCCGACAGTCCAGATCCGCCACCTTTTACCCACCAGCCCCTCCACCAGTGCTCTGTGTTCTCACTTGCCTGCAGCCTTTGCACATCCCAGCCCTCTCTTTGGAACCTCCCCTGTCCCCTTCTTTGCCAGGCTAACTTCATTCCACAAGCCTCTGTCTCCTAAAAGTCTTCCTTTCATCAGCAGGATCAAGGCCTCCTTCCTGTGTGGTCAGAACCTCCCTGGTGCTGCCAGAGTGGAGACACACTTTGATGTTTGTCAGGAGAGTCTCTCTGGTGGCCATGCAGGGCTTCAAACACCAGCAACCTCCCCTCACCTTCTGAGCGCCACATCTGTAGCCAGGGCACCATGGATGAGCCATAAAATGTGTTTACACAGAGATTCTCTCTGCTGCCTCAATTGTCCTGTACATTTCCAGCTGCTGGGAGGTTGCTGTAGCCACGACCTGGGGCCATGACCACCACACATGTTTCACCTGGGCAACCCACCTGGACACCCCAGCTGTATACCCTACCTGCACACCCTATCAAGATTTTCCACCTGGGAACCCCACCTGGATACCTCACCTGGGTACCCAACCTGCATATCCCACATGGATACCCCACCTGTACATCCCACCTGGATGTACCACCCGGACACCCCACCTAATACCCTACCTGGACATCCCACTCAGACCTCCCACCTGGACATCCCACCTGGGCCTCCCACCTGGGCCCAGCAGTCTCTTTATGGGTATTATTGGCTGTTGCTCTCCCAGGTATCATTTGCTTTGAAATGAGACCCCCTTCCCATACCTGCCATTTCTCTCTTCCCTCATCTAAAAGATTAACCTCATAAACCAATTGCCAGCAAGCCCAACCTGGAGCTGGGTGAGATGCCACCTCCTGTGTCCCCCCAACTCCTATTCACACTACACATGTCCCCCTGCTTGTTATTAATCGTGTAGCAGCTGCATTGAGGAGACTGTGCCTGACTCACCACAGTGTCCCCAGCACTGTCAGGGCACCAATAAATGACTTAAAATGAGTAAAAGAATAACTTGAATAAATTTTTTTCTACTGCATTCCATGCGCCTGTGACTAACATAAAAACTGAAGACCTGTCCCCATGGAAAAATATCTTCCTCCAGAGTTGGAAGTTGCAGACTTCCTGTTGCTGTGGTAATAAATTATCACAAACTTAGCAGCTTAAAACAGCATAAATTCACTCTCTTACAGTTCTGGAGTTTGGAAGTCTAAACGGGGTGAGCAGGGCTGCTTCCTTCTCCAGCTTCTGGAGGTGCCCGTGTCTCCTGGTTCGGGTCCCTTTCCTCCAGCTTCACGTCATTAGCACAGCGTCCTCTCTTGTCTTGTCCCTGCTTCTGTCCTTACCTCTCTCTCTGCCTCCAACCCTCCAGTAAGGACCCTGTGATTACACTGGACTCTCCCAGATAATCTAGGACAGTCTCCCATCTCAAGTTCTTTAACTTAGTCACATCTGCAAAGTTACTTTTGCCACGTGCGGTAACCTACTCACAGGTGTCAGGGATTAGGACGTGGACCTCTCTGGGGAGCTGTCACTCAGCCCACCAGCAGCTCTGAGTGAGGAAGTCTTTAAAGTGGCGGCGGGGCCCAGCGTGCCGTCTTCCTGCACCAGGTGTGTCCTTGCACTGCGTCCTCAGCAGCCAGCTCTCCCCTGCCCTTCTCTCCTCACCTGCCTACCCCTGGACGGAGCAGGGAAGATGCCATCAGGCCCCAAGGGACTTGCACTCGCCTGGCACAATCTTATGTTTGTGATGTCCCCCAAATCACTGCCTGGAGAACCTGCCATGAGTTTCCCTGACACTCCATTCACCCAGCCTGCCCCACACACCCCCAGCAGACCCCCAGTGGACTTCATGCCCAAGGGTAGCAGAGGTGCCTAAATGCCCAGCTTAGGAACTTGTCATTGAGGGCCAGCCCTACTCGGCCCCACACAGGGTGCCCACCTTGACACCGTGATCCCTGGCTGTGCTCTCCTGCCATCAGAGGGGACCCCATCTTGGCCTCCAGATCCCCTGAGTGCTCTAGACCTGAGAGCCTCGATCGGGGCCTGAGGGCTTGGCCTTTGAGACGTGTCCTGGGATGAACTTGCTTTCCAGGCTGCAGGAAACCCCAAGACATGCCTGGCCACACCCTGGGAGAAGCAGAGTCTGGGCCCCACAGAGGACGTGGGGCCAGACTTCACTGCAGCCTGAAGACCTGGCTTGAAACACAGCTCTGCTGACTGATTGTGTCACTGTGACCTACTTAACATTTTTGGCTCAATGCCCATTTATCTAAAATGGAAACAGTACTGGCCACCGCTTTGTGACACTCATCAAATGGACAGGACAAAAATCTTGTTATTTCTAACCCTCCACTACCTTGTTCAGGAGCACAGGTCTGGGTTTCTGGAGGATCCCTGAGCACTGGGTGCCCTGATGTGTGGGAAGAGCTGTGGAGAGAACCGGGAAGGGTGAGAGATGAGGGGCAGGGGGCTGGGAGTGGGAGGCTGGGGTCTCTGAGGCAGAAACTTGGTGGAGGGTGGAGAAAGAAAGGATCCTACATGGGCAGCAGGAGAAAGTGGGACTGAAGGGAGGAGACGGGTGAACGGGGGCAGGGAGGTTTTGGAATGCTTCCCATGTAAAGGGCAATATAACCCGCCTCGGACCTCCCTGCGGTGACTCCCATGGCATCTAGATGGCTCGCCAGTGCTTCGGGAAGAAGAGCTCCTTCTAGAGACTGTGACAAGAGGGTGGACTTGGCACAGAGTGAAGCAGAAACTGCCCAGGGAGACACGGGGACCACACGTGTGCTCACAGTTTGAATGTCCTCCAAGCCCCTAGGAGGTGGGTACATGCAGACCTGTTTTAAAGAATGGTAACTAAGGCTCAGGGAGGGTAAGTGACTCGCCCAGTTTCACACAGCAGAGGGGGCAGAGCTAGGAGTCAAACCATCGAGCCCAGGATGACGGGGCTCCAAAGCCGATGCCTCTGGGCTGCCCAGCACAGCCATGAGAATGTCACACAAACACATCCACAGGACTGGCACAGACCCGGGGCCTGGATGTTCCCTGCACCCAGCTCGGCCACCACACTGGGCTCCTGCTTGCAGCTTAATGTTCCATCCAGAGTAGGCGTAGCCCTCAGGAGGTACCCAGGGGTTCCCAAAACAGCAGGGACAGGAGTCAGCCAGACCCTGAGCTACTAGGGCCAGGCTGGGACCACAAGTCCTGCAGGACCCAGGGGGCAGGTCCAGGGGTCATCACTCCGCAGCTGAGACACATGCTGGGACAGACCCTGTGGGTGGAAATGAATGGTCTGGTCCCTGCCTTTGCGAAGGGGAACAGTCAGGAAAGCAAACAGTGATGATAGGGTAGGATGTGCCTGAGCTGGGGGCACAGCCACTGCTATAGGGCATTGGCATGGAGACACTGGGAAGGTGGCTCCTTTAAGGGCTGGGAGTCAGATGCCCATGAACTGAGGGGTGGGAATGACCTGGACCCCAGTAATGACTCTGCCTTAGAGACAAATACCACTCAGTTCTCACCCTGCTGTCCACAGAGAGCCCAGCCACCCTCTGGCCCTGAGCAAGAAGACCCACACTGCTGGACCCCCCCCGTCTTCGCAGGTCTCCCTGCTGCCCTCTCACCAGCCAGAGCCTGAGTCCCAATCCCATGGCCCGAGTCCCAATCCCGTGGCCTGAGTCCCAATCCCGTGGCCTGAGTGTCTGGTGACCCCCCAGACTGAGCTCGTGCACCCTGAGCGGGGCAAGGGTTAAACTCTTCTCACCACAGAAGAGGAAACGGGAGCCTCAGTCACACGGTCCTGCTCTTGGGCTGACCTGCCCCTCACCTGCATATGACTTTAGGCCGGGCTCCCTGAGCCGCCACAGAGCCACCGTCTCCCCACCATCTGACCAACAGCACCCCTCACAGCAGGGGACAGAAGGAGCCAAGATACGGGCGTGGAGTTACCTCCCTCCTCCTGCCCATCCGGAACACGCTGCTTTTCCTCCTCCGAGGAGAACCTGGTCTGGGCGCACTGGTTAGTAGTAAATCACCATCTCCACCACCCACGCAGATAATCACGCAGCATCTCACAGCCCTTTAAACTTGATAAACTTCCCTTGCAGCAAACGCTGCCCAGACTGAGAGGCAGGAACCCCTGGACGTGGGAGTCTCCACGAAGGCCATAAATGGTCAGCCGAGTAGGGAGGCAGGGGCCTCGGGAAAAGCCATGCCATTTCTTGGACCTGCCAAATTACGGAACACGAGCCCAGTGAGCCCTGGGCACTGGCTTGAGTGCTCTGCCACCACTGGCTTGTGCGTGTCCCCAGGCGCATCACTCCCTCTCAGGCCTCACCTACTATCTTTATAGATGGTGTTGGATTGGAAGATAACCGCCGGGTGCCACTCCAAGCCCTCGGACAAAAGCAACAACATCTGATAACGTCCCCATCTCTGCAAGAAGGAATACAAATGGCTCCCACCTCATGGGTGACCGAGGGCTGAACAAGTAGTGGACGGTCGCGGCCGGAGGAGCCCGGCGACCTATGGCACAGATGCAGGCCACTCCGTGAGATGTTTTACACTGACTTCTACCCAGATCTACTGACTCTCATCTCAGGTGTCACATGTGCTCACAGAGAGAGCCGGGGGTGGGAAGGAACACCCTCATTCCAAATGAAAAAGAAGACATTTTTTCCCACTGAGTGTTTCTGTGGAGAAACAATTAATTAACTAGTTACTTAATCAGAACACTTTTTGATTTTAAAATGAAAAGAAGACACTTTGGGCTACATGGAGGGTAGAAAGTATCTCGCAGAGCGCCGACATTCATCTACAGTATTCATGATCTTCCAGCCAGAAGTCCAAGACAGACTTGGTTTCCCTTCTGTTCACGACACAGCTCTGCATATGTGACCTGTTTGAGCAAGAACGGAGACACATGACCCTTATCTATCTGTGAGCTCTGCCTGCCGCGGCTTAGCGGGTCTACAACCTGGGGCAATTTACCTAACCTCTCTAAACTTGGACTTTTTCAACTGTAAATGGGGTAATAATGCCTAATTCACTGTGCTTGTTGATGAAAGGCAAATGTGCTGGTACAACACCTGGTACATTGCAACTGTGCTCGGATAATGAACGAACACTAAAAACACGTTTCTTGTGTGGGCAGTGGTGAAAAGACACAGGTCCAGGGAGAATCGAAATCCGTGAGCGAACAGGGCTCCCCAGTGAGGAAGGGCGGTGTGCAGCACACAGACACAGGCTCGGTCACAGCCCCAGGCAGTGACAGACTCCGTCCTCTGACAACCACAGCGTTGATGCACGCGTGCGTGCCTCTTTCGTGGATGCTGTCTCGTGATGACTTACTCGCGTGTCTTTCTCCCGCACACCGTGTGTTTCATCACCAGCGGAGTGTCTCTGCCTGTCTCCTGGCGCTGTGGACCATCTGTCCTAGAGCAGGAAAGAATTAGAGGGACAGCAGGTGCATGGATAGATGACTAGAGGGGCAGTGAGTCAATGGAGGGATGGATGGGTGAGTATCTGGACAGGTGACGGGTGGAGATGGGGGACACACAGGTAAGGAGACTTGGTGCTCGGTTGGGAAGAGTGGATGATGGATGGATAGACGGATAGATTCCTGAAAAATCTGAGGTGAAACAAGTCTCCCTCTTGGTCTAATAAGTTCCCCTCTCCATTGTTTTGAAACATCAAAAACACGTCTCTTCAAACGCAGAGAGCAGAGGTTCACACCTTGGGCACTCACCTGTATAGGTAGACTTTGAGGGCTGCGGTTAAGTTTAATCATGTTTCTAGACTCAGATGTAAGGTCGTGATGAGTAATAGAACCCAGATCCCCGTGGAAGAAGGGCCGACGACATCTCCTCCCTTCAGGGGAGAGTAAGCATATTAACAGAAATGTAACAGAAGGTGCTCCATGGTCACCCGCTGGAAGCCCCTCACGGACTGAGTCCCAAAGCGGGCTGCGACCTACACCCATGTTCACGGCAGCATTATTCACAATAGCCAAAAGGTGGAAGCAACCCAAGCGTCCCCTGGCAGGTGAACGGTTAAACAGAACGTGATCCATCCATGCAATGGAATATTATTCAGCCTTAAAAAGGAAGGAAACTCTGACATACAACAAAATGAACAAGCCTCGAGGACATTACGCTAAGTGAAGTAAGCCAGTCTCAAAGGACAAATACGGTGTGACTCCGCTTATATGAGGTGCATTGGCAAAGTCTCAGAGGTAGGAAAGAGAGTGGTGGCTGGCAGGAGCCAGGCAGAGGGAAGACTGGAGAGAGGACTTCGGGGGGCAGAGTTTCACTTTGGGAAGATGAAAAAGCTCTGAACATGTGTGATGGTGATGTTCGCATAACAATGTGAATGTACTTAATGCCACTGAACTGCACACTTAAAAATGGCTAAAAGAGGCATTTTATGTTATGTATATTTTACCACAAAGAAAAAAAAAAAGAAAAAGAAGAAGATGGTGACCTGACCAGGGTCCCTCAGAGAATGGTTGTCAGAGCCACATCTGAGAATTATTTTTCGACTCTCTGGGCAGGTGTTGGAAACTCTTCCCTGCCACACCTGACCCCAGTGGCAGATCTATCCAGATCTGAAAGGCCGGGGTCTTGCAGAAGCTCGCCTAGCAGAGACCCGCCCGCCCCTCGCTCTCTTTCATGGCCCCTGGTTTTTTCCTTCCCACCCTCCTCACAAAGATCTGTATCCACGTCCAAATGCTCTCTTCTGTCTCCTGCACTAGGCTTTCATTCCCAGGAGGGCAAACAGCACATCTACCTTGGTTTTCATCTATCCCCCAGTGGGTGCCAAGTGGCTGTGTGGCCGTGTCCACAGCCCTGAGCACAGTGGGTGCTCGAAGAATAGGTGCTGGCTATTTATAGGGATGACTTGAGCCCAGGTCATCACTGCCCACCGCTGGTGTCCCCCTTAAGTTCTTATGGGTCCGCCACAGATAAGGCTTCCTGAAAGCCAGTCCCTGGACCTGTCACCTGGGCCCTTGTCTGCACCCCTTTCTGCCCGGGATCCCCTGTGGCACCCTGAAGAAGTGGCCTGTGCGGGAAGGAGAATCTGAAGACGATGCTACGCTTCTGTGGACTTTATTCAGTGGGGATGAGGGCCTGACATTCTGGACTTCCCCGAGAGCCAAGGAGTCACCAGATGAGGGTCAAATGTGCAGCCGCGGGCACAGACCCAGGGCTCTGGAAGAAGGAAGCAGATGACGCCTGCCACGCAGCTAATGACGATGACGCAGCCTCCTGCCCCATCCTCACGGCATGAGCGGAGGAAGGACATGTGGAAGGAGGGCCTGAGAGTGGTGGGTCAGGGGAGCACCCAGAGGCTTCTCACCCGTGGAAACCCTCATGTGGGGTGTGGGGTCCATGCTCGACCACACGGCGTCCTGGCTGAAGACGGGCCTGCAGACGTCTGGGTCAAAACCTGCAGGCCCCGAGCAGCTGCCAGGGGTGGGAAAGAGCAAGTCGCCAGTCAGCAAAACCATTCCCCACAAGGTCTTCGGGGAGTAGCTTAGAAGGTCTTTTGTGAGTTAGTCACATCTGCTATGGCACCAGGCCTGTTCTGCCCGTCCTTCAAGCTCCAGATCGACTGACTGATGGGCGAGCAGACTGACGGGCTGTTCAGCCAGCTGGGTGGCAAGGAGCCGCCCGTGTGCTGAAGATGGAGGGACGGGCTGATGGACGGGCTGGACTGGCTGCTGGGGGACCAGTTAGCTCTCCCACCAGTGAAACTTCACTCAGCTGCCCGATTAACTGGCTGAATGTCTAACTGGGTGACCGCTTAACATACTGGCTGGCCAACGGAATGACCGGCGGTGCTACTGACCGTGTGGCCATGTGACCACCTGATTGATGCCCCAATTACCTCTTTACCCAGCTGTCTTTTGTTCCTTCTGCCATGTCCACCTCTATGTCAACAAGAGAGTCCAAGGCCACTTAGGGCAGATGCTGGACTCCCCTGGGGCCCTGGCTGTGTCCCACTCTGCCATTCTGGGCTCAGTCTGACCCGGTGTGTAAGAAGGGGGACGGGGTGGGGTATTGTACTTGATGCAGCACTGGAACTTCCCAGGCACCCAGCGACACCTGCAGCAGTCCTGGGTCTTCCGGCAGACAAGCAGGTCATGCCACACGCCAAAGCCGTCCACGCAGTCTGCAGGCAAATGCTGCCAGGTGTGAGTAGGGGACTCGGAGGTAGCACCATGACATTAGGAGGAAGGCAGGAGCCCTGGCTTTCAAGCCTGACCACCCTCGGGTCCCAGGCAAGGGCAGAAGCTCTGGTGGGGATCCCTGTCCTCCCCTCTGCCACACGGTAGCCCTGTCCCCTGTCAGCAGCTCCAGTGCCAGGGAGACAGAGCGGTCTCGTCATTCGGGAGTTTGAGGCGGGAGAGCAGGACTTTGCCCAGGAGCCACTGTACACATGGTGATAGCCGGGAGGCCAGACCTTCACTTCTCAGTCTACACTGTTTGAAATTCATATTGTGAACATGTACGAGGTTTAAAAACAAAAGACTGTTGCTGTTCTGTTTTAAATTCTTATTATAAATACATATTACTTTCATTTTGGGTTTTTTTTTTCTTTTTTTTTTTTTTTCGTGTCCGGCAACGGATCGCAACCCTCAGTGTCACGCCCGTACCGGACCGGGACCGGCAACGGGATCGCAACCCTCGGTGTCGCGCCCGCACCTCACTCAGCCAGTGAGCAGGAACCGGTCTGTATGTGGGATCCGAACCCTCGGCGGGAGCGCCGCCACGCTCCCAAGCAGCGCACTGTAGCAGTGCACCACCGGGCCGGCCCAAAAATCAAGATCCTTACGATATATTTTTTTTTTTTCCTTTTTGTCTTTTTTTCGTGTCCGGCAACGGATCGCAACCCTCAGTGTCGCGCCCGTACCGGACCGGGACCGGCAACAGGATCGCAACCCTCGGTGTTGCTCCCACACCTCGCTCAGCCAGTGAGCGGGAACCGGTCTGTATGTGGGATCCGAACCCTCGGCGGGAGCGCCACCACGCTCCCAAGCAGTGCACTGTAGCAGTGTGCCACCGGGCCGGCCCTCATTTTGGAAAAGACAAACAACACGCCAGGCCTGGACTTGCACAGACCCAAGTGAGAGGCGCAGCCCCTGCACTTCCCGGCCGGAGGACGGGACCAGTCACCTGGCCCGTCCGTGCCTCGGTGGTCGTTGGGAGGTGGGCCAACTGTGACAGTGAAGACTACAGCATGTGCAAGATGCCACCATCACTCCCACTATGTGTCTGGTGTCAGAATATGGCAGCCGTTACTGTCACCGCCTCCACTTCCTGACAGGCTGTGAAGAGCTGGTGTTTCCAGTGGGTTAATGTGCGCACCATAACCTCCTGTGGCAGACCACTGGGGTCCTCCTCACTACAAGAATGTGATGTCTGGAGGTGCAGCAGCCACTGCGTGACCATGAGGACAGCCCTCGCTCACACCCTAAAGGTGGCAGAGCAGAAGCAGGGAAAGAACCCGAATCTGTGTTGTCTCCATTGACCTGGAACCAGTGAACTCCTAAATTCTGAGGTGGGAAGTTAAACCTTCTCACTGTTCAGACATAAGTGTCCTAAGAGAAACAGCTCTCCAGAGAGGCCTGTGAGCACGGAGAGGGGAGGGGCGCTTGTGCTGGACACAGCCGCTGCCCGGTGGCCGGTGAGGAGGAAACCACAGCCCGTGCAGCTCCACGCTTCTGTCATGTCACTCTCCCCAGTCCTCCTGCCACTGACCTGCCGGGAGGAACAGGCTCTCACTCCGACCTCTCTTGGCTACCATCACCCCTCACACCCCAGCCGGTCTAGGGTGCTGGATGGAGATGGGGCCAGATAAGCCATGACTGAGGGGAGAAGGAGGCCTTCAGCCTCAGCCCCCACGCAATGAACTGCAGGCCCCAGTCCCTCTCTGACGGTCAACTCCAGCTCAGACCCCCTCCTCAGCATATTGTCCCCAGCTCCCTCCCTGTGGTCTCTTCTGACAGACATTCCCGGGAGAGGGGAGGCAGAGTCGGCTGTCCACACCCTCTCCCCAGGGCCCAGGAAGAGGACCCTCTTGGGGTGGGACCACGGGGCATGTTTTGAGGCTCTGGGTAAATTTAAAGAGAAGGCAATCCAAAGAAGGGTTATGCAAACACACAGTTTAAGGTGCAATGATGAGGGTGTCCTCACCCAGCCCCCTCAGTGTGTGACCCACATTTGTAGTCACAGGCGTAAGTAACACAGCGCTGTCTTCCCTTCCCAAGGCATGGCTGCCCCCTGCCTGTGCTCCACCCGCTCCACCTTCTCCACCTTTATCTCTTCTCCGGAATCTTGTGCCCTGCTTTCCTGTTGGCCTAGAGCACCCCCAGGAGGGGAGGAGGAAGAGGGAAGTACAGGAAGTAGAGGCCATTCCGGGCCTTACTAGCCCACCCCTAAGGCTCTGTGGCTCCCAGGCTGCACCCCCAGGTGCCCACTAGGGGGCGTCGGGGCGTCCCGCAGGCCGCACTGCCCAAGACCTACACCGAGTCCAGGGGGGACCTGGTCGCCTGAGCGGCCACAGTCCACCCTCTCCAGCCCGGGAGCCCTCTCCTCCCCAGCGGGTGGGGGCAGGGGGAAGAAAGGAGGCCTCTTTGTCCCCAGCCACAATTCCATAGCCACAGGAGACTAACACGACCCAAGGCCCTTGGAGAGGAGGGGATCTGACTGGGACTAGGCGCAAAGTTTAAGGGGATGCCAAAAGACTTGGTGATCAAAATAAATAATATTTTAATGTGATAACCAAAAGAATCTGCTCTGACCAGCTCAGCTAAGAGATAGTGCCTTGGGGGATCCGGGATAAGTGAGTAATCACATCCACCTGTCCTGGAAAATGTTATCATAAGACTATTTTACTTAGAAGCAGCCATAATGGCACCAAAAGCCATAAAATAACCTAGAATACTTCATGGGATGTAACCTAGTAATAATCCCAAATCTATGTCATGTACAACCCATAGACAGGCTGATGAAGCAGTTAGACGGGGTGTCTCTCTCTCTCTCTCCTTTGACCCTCCCCCTTCTTGTGATTACAAACTGCTGAGCTCTGCTGGCCTCTTCAGAACACATTTTCAGGGCCACCTGATCTATGTGTCTCCCTGGTTCCAATCGTCATATTGGCTCAGTAAATCCTTGCTATAGGTATTTGGTTTCAGTTTCTTTTTAGGTCAACAAATACAGTATTTTTAAATCAAAATTAATAAAAAAATAAATGGTAAAATATCAAAAATTGCAGTAAAGCAGGATGTGACTTCCTGCCTGCCTATGCTACCCTTCAGCCAGGCTCAGGCAGTATTCCACGCTCCCTGTGACCACACGCCTGCAGGTCCCTGCCCCCCGCTTCCCCAGCCCAGTGGAGCAGCCACTCAGAGGAGGCTGCGGGCCATGCAGAGCACAATAGATCGGGCCTTAAGAAGGAGCTGGAACCTTCACAAGAAGCCCTTTCCCCTCTCCCTGAATCCCCCCAATTCTGAAGGGAAAGAAAACAAACCAGAGAGTCTTCCTCAAGAGATGCAGGCTGGGCTTACAAAAGCCAGAAGCTTGTGTACGAAATGGCACTCAGCCACCATCTTCCCAGACCCCTGACTGCTGAAAATAAGGGGTGACCAGAGGTAAGGCGAGGCAGAAGGCTGCAGGTGAGGGGCTAAGTGGGCAGGAAAATGAAAGAGGTCTGGGGAGAGGAGACAATTCTATTCTTCCCAGCTGGGCTCCAGAACCCCAGCTTAGCTCCTTGATGAACACATGAAAATTCCAGCCCCAACACAGCCTTCCTGCTTAGGCCCCACTAAGGCCTGGGAGAGGGACGTGCATCGACTTAGTGTCAAAAACAGCAGTCTCCTCCCCCTGTTCCCAGCCCTGGTTCCTGGACACAGGCCCAGTTCTACACAGGAGACAGGCACACAGATGGGACACTGGGGTGTGTCCCCACGGAGGCTCAGGCCACACCCCAACCCAATTACAAGCCAAGCAAGAAGATTCTGAAAAGACAAGAAATGATGGCCTGCCTAAAGCAACCCAGCCAGCCCAGCCCCCAATAAGGGTCACTAAAACGTAGGACTGATGGGGTGTCCTTCCAGCCTGATCAAAGTCCTTGCATTCACCCAGCAGGACCACTGACAACGGATTTCTCTTTCTTGGCGAAAGTGATGGAAACCCGGCAGAGCAACCCCAGGGAGGCCTCCCTCTCTAGGGAGATGCTCAGACGTCTGTGTCCAAAGAGGGAAAGGACAGGTGGAGAGGAAGGCCCTAGACCCATGAAAATCAGGAATGTTGAGACCCAGGCCCAGCCACAAGGAGAGACTGTGGAGCCAGGGGGCTAAGGCAGGGCAGGCCCTCAGCATGAAGGGGGAGGGGGCAGGAGCAAGGATAATGGGACAGTGGGGAGACAGAAGGTTTCTGGGGACAAAGGGGACATGGGACAGAAAAGGAGCAGAGATTAAAGAGAAACAGGGATGTGGGGAGAAGGAGCACCCAGGCAAGCGGGTGCAGGACCAGCAAGCCTCCCCCTTGTCCCTGGTTGCACACACGTGGTGGCACTGCAGTTCTGGGGCCACGTTCATGGACACAGAAAAGACACCTACGTCTTTTCTCAGGAAAGATGCTTGGAAATGAAAAGTTCCAGCCAGGACAGACAGGGTAAGGGGTGTGTGGCTAAGAGCTGCACACCTGAAAATGGACACAGTGCCCCAGCCCCAGCCCGGACATCAACTGCCGTATTCCCACAATCCCCCTGGCAAAGCGGGTCCATGAAAGATGAATTTTAGGGTATCTGTGTGGGGAGCTCAACTTTCAGGGCCCAGGCCCACTTCCTTGCTGAGCCATCTCAGGCTTGGAGGGGGAGAAACAAAGCCTGGGTCCCAGAGAGTCACTGCGAGTGAGCAGAGGCAGCCTTGACCCACCTCTCAGGGCAAGAGAGTCAGACTCCCCATGCCCCCATCTGTCCCCACTCCTACAGGCGCACGCCACTTTCATTTGACTTGTTTTTTTAATAAACAGCATCATGCTTCAGGTGTCCTCAGGTGTTTTTCTTGGTTTATTATCTCTGTGTAATAATATCTCTGGGAGGTCCACACCCAGCTTTGGAAAGACTCCCACCAAAAAGGGTAAACAAACCTGAAGAAGGGCTTAAGGAGCCTGGCTGCGACTCTCCTGACCCTCACAGTCACCTCCCGGGAAACATGCAGGTGAGCCCAGGTGTACCAGAACAGCCTTTGAGGACAGAGGGTGAACAGGAGGGATGCCCAGCGTGGTGGTGGGGTGGCTCCCAATGTCCAAAAAGGCGAGAAGGTGAGTCTGCAAATCTTGCTGTTGATCTCAAACCTTTAGAACAGCTTGTTAAACAGATGTAAGGTCTTAGAAAGGGAAGCAGCCATCACAGTATTGCTGGGAATGAGGACAGCAGTCAGGCCATGCTCCCTCCCTCCTGTTCGAGGGGAGGGTCCCTGGCTGTGACTCAGGTGAGAAGAATGCTGCTGATGTTAAAGATCCGGATTTTAACAAGTTTGCTTCAAACGAATTTGCCCATGAAGATCGTATGAATTTAAAGGGACATGGACAACCTGTGGGATGACCCAGGGATATGCCCCAGGCTCCGTACTAGCTCTGCCCTGCCTGACAAGTGGGATGAAAACTGAAGGACTAGTCATAGCTTCAGATGACAAAACTGGGTCACACCACAATGACAAGTGAGAAGGAATTTAACCTGGGCAAATGCCAAGCTCTGCAATTAATTCATCAAGGTCGCTTGGCATGAACACAAATGGACAGAATTGCTTTCAGAGCAGCACATGGAGAAAAGGTCCACTGCAGGCCACAAGTCCCATGTGACCATGGGGTGTGGGCTGCTTGAGACACGAAGGCAGCATCAGTGGTGCACCCCCAGATGCCCGTGACTCCCCTTCACAGTTGCTGCGCCTTCCCCAGGACAGGCCCTGCAACTCCACGTAGAGACCTGCCCTGGGGCTCCTGCAGCTCCCTAGCTGCAGGCCAGACAGCCTGGGTTTACAACCCCCTCCTGGGCGGCCCCCACTCTGAAGTGGAATTTCCACCCCGGGACTCCCCTGTGGGATCTGCTGTGGCTTCTGCGCCTTCCCTACTTGCCCTCTCCTCCTTAATAACTCCAGAATCCTCATCTCAGCACAAGCTTCTGAAGAACCCAACCCGAGAGCAGTGGCGAGGGAGGGGATGGTCCTCCTCCATGCGGCTCTAGGAACAGTGTTCTCAGAGGTCCACGGCCAGAGGACAGGTGTCCCAAGCGGTGTGTGAAGCTGTATAGAGGCTCAGAATGAGGAATTCTTAAAGAAAGGGGTGGTGATCACCTGCAAGCTGGCAGCACAAGAGCTAGCCCCTGCCCATGGCCGTGGAAGTGGAGCCCAACAACCAGCGCATGTGCTGAGTCTGACCTGGTACCAGGGCTTTAGCAGGTTACCCCATTTAATCCTCACAGCCAGCCTACGAAGGAGGCACCGCTATCACCTGCATGTGACAGATGAGAAAGTGTAGGGCCAGCGAAGTTAGAAACGTGCCTAAGATCTCATGGCTATAGGTGTGGATCCAGGGTTCAAACTCCAGCTTTAGAAGTTAAAACTAAGGTGGCCCACCCCATGCCCAAAGTGTTAGGACCTGCATGGGGAAGGCCCCCTCAGCACCCTGCAAAATAAGTCTAGCAGGTCTTGGGGATAGAGACCCAATCCAGCTGACATGAGAGGTGACAGCACAGTGAAACAGGCCCCCACTTTCTGTTTTTCCACCATCCCAGCACTGTGACTTCAGGCCAGCAGTGGCCTACGTAACCTACACTCGAGCAGAAACAGCTTCTCCCCCAGTTTGGAATAATGGTCTCTTGTGAGGGTGATGTCAGCCTGGGGCCAGAAAAGAGATGCATGACGGTGTCCTGGCCTCAGAACAGGCAGGCCCAGAGGTGACGAGCTGCAGGCCCAGAGGTGACGAGCTGCAGGAAGTCAGGCCTAGCCTGCCACAGGAGAGCCAGTAGACAGAAGGGAGGAATCCCTGAAGAAGACAGGGAGGATTGCTGCTGGGGTGGTGACTCTGGGGTGTATGCACCAAAGGACAGAATTTATCAGAACAAAATAAACAGGACCAGCCAGAACCAATGCCCTGTTCCTGCTGGGGCCTGGCAAATCTCTGAATTTGTATTTTTTTTTAATTCAAAATAAAATGAACATGAAAACAATGAAATCCAACACTACCCAGAGCAGAGCCTGAAAGGGTCACAGAAAGTTTGGCTAGAAACCTGGAGTCCGAGGGGAGGAGATCTGTAAACTAAGCCAGTGGCCTTGCTCTGGGGCCCTAAGCCAACTGCAGTCAGCAGGCCTGGCCCGGGAGGGGGCACAGTGAGGGGGTGGGGATGGGTCTCCAGATCCAATTCAGGAATTAAAGCTGCAGTTGCTTAAAACAGGCCTGCCGGCAGAGGCCGTGCCACTCACTCTGGGGAGACTAAGGGCAGGGTTTAACCAGGCAGTGGCGGGGAGCCCTGCCAGCACACAGGCCACACTGGATTCCAGCCCCACCCTGCAAACATTTCTCCTGGTCACGATGAAGGGGGTGGGCAGCTCGGCTGGCCCGTCCCATGCTGCATCCAGCTTGCCATCCTGGAGATGGCACACGTCAGAACAGAGAGTGAACTCATGATGATCTGCATATGACAGAGGATAAAGTCTCCATGAACTGGGTGTCACTGGTCCCAGCCAAACCCTGTGGCATGCGGCCCTGCCCTGGCACCTCCTGAACCTGCCCACCTGCCTTCCCTTGTCCCAGGTAGTGGCCTCACCCTTCCCTTGCCCAAACTGACAACCTCAACCCCTGGAACGCCCCTTCCCAAATCCACCACACGTGTGTGTGCGCGTGTGTGTGTGTGTGAGTGAGCAAGCCCCGCCCCAGCTGGCCACTCCATCACCCCCTTGCAGGCCCCTCCTTGGTGCCCCCCACCACATTCTGCTGGGCTCTGGCCCTACCTCTTTCACACCAATCTCATCTCTACTGGCAGCCAAAGGGATATTTCCAAACTGAAATCTGGACCCACCACCTTTTCCACACCTCCCCTAAAATCCCTTTCCTCAGCCACGCCAACATCTTCACAATAGGGAGCCCCTTGCCCACCTCCCAACCCAACAAACACCCCAACAGGACCTCCACTGCAGTCATTCACCACGGCCCAAGCAGGAAAGGCACCTGCAAGCCTCTGACTAGGCTGTTCCATCTGCCTGGCAGGTCCTTCCCCACCTCCAGCCCCGTGTCCAGCCCCTCAAAAGCCTGCTCAGCTGTGGGTCCATGTGAAGGTGTCACTACCCCCTGTCCCCACAGCCATTTGTCCCCTCCCATCTGGCCCTACCAAACTGGGGCTCCTGGAGCCTCTGTGCAGGGCCAGGCACAAAGGCAGCTTGGCACCCATGGGTCACTCCCCAGAATGTGAAGTGCCTGCCCTGACCATACACAGAGGGACAGATGAGCCCAGGACCCCGAGGAGGGGCACACTTGCTCCTGGGCCCCTCCCAGGTCAGGACCGAGGGCTGCACGGTGCCCAGAGCCTCATGGCTGCTTGAAAACCTGCTTGATCACAATGTAAAAGGGGTGCAAGGCTGAGTCCCCTCCTGCCCACCACGCTCACCCCCACTGCCCAGCCCCACTGGCAGGAGTTCTGATTCACTGTCATTCTTAAGCAGGGGTGGCATCTTACCCAGCCTTAGCCTAGGAGTGAGAAGGCACATTTCTGCATAAGAAGGCCCCATCTTAGGGCTTGGGAGGCATCTAGCCTTTCAGGCCTTGTTCTTCCGGCCTGCTGAAAAACCAGCCCACTGCTGCATGAGTCATCCCACCCGGCGAGTACCAGTCCTTGGGGGCGGGGAATGGTAAGCCAGCTTTCCGGTCCTGGGTTTCTAGATGCTGAAGGGACCTGAGAAACAGGCCCAGATCATGGGCCCGACTCCACCCTCACCCTTTGGTTCCCTCACAAGGGCAGACTGAGGAGTTCTGTCCCAGGAGTCTGGGATCGTCAACAGCAAGTCCCAGGACAAGGACATAAGCACACTCCCATCCTCTGCAGGCCCTGAGAAATCCTTGGGCAATGAAGTCAGGCTGTGTCAAGCTCCTGTGTCCCCCTTGTCCCAAATCCCCTGGCCCCCACTGCCTGGCCCATGTCAGGTCACATGGGCAGAACTGGATGAGTAGGCCCACAGGCCTCCCTGACCCCCACAGCTTCACAGCTCTGGCCATCTCCCGCCAGGTGGGAGCCGCCACCCCAGGGCCTGCAGCCAGGCTCCTTCCCTGTCCCCATCCATTCCTACCCTCTCTCCTTGGAAGAGCTGCGTGAACTGGGAATAAATCCTTAATCCAAAGGAATGAGGTGATAACGGTGCCATTTCAAGCACTGCAACATATTTGGGGGCAGGTGGCCATCTGTTCTCCCCTTCCTGAGGCTAGCCTGTGACACAGTGAAGCACCCTGCAAAGCCTGCAGCCCTTCTGTAATGCTCAATGTCCCCCACACAGCATAAGCTCGGCCAGAGCAGAACAGCCTCTGTCTCGTTCCCCAGGGAATCCACAGAACATGGCACAGAATGGACGACTAATAAATTGTCCTTGTACATGACTGCACTGAATTGGATCAGGTGTGTGCTGCAGAGAAATACCCCAGGCTCAGCAGCCCTGGCTTTTGATCTTAGTCCCACCTCCTCAAGCTGTCCAACCTGGGGCACAGCCTTCCCAGACGCCCATCATCTCATGTGAAAAACAGATGGAGAGGTGGAGACTCAACAAGGTACGGTGACGAACACAGTATGTGGCACATAGGAGGCCTTCGACAATGTCCCCTTCACTAAAGACCCAGGTGTCGCTGTCACTGGGACCCCACATTCCAGGTCAGGAATGCATTATTTCTCAACCCTGCTTTAAAATAAAGCCACTAAGAGTCCTAGGAGAAAACACAGCAGAGTTCCGAGGACAGAGCGAACAGAAGGTCAAGTATTTTTACGGAAAACACAGGATCTCCCTTATGCACAGTGCTGAAACCACGTCCCAAAGTTCAGAGCCCGGAATGTACTGAGATGTGGCTCTGGAGAATCAAGCCCTTAAAAAACAGCCCAGCTGAGTGGAGCAGGAAGCCCCAGGCTGCAGTCCTGTGGTCTTTAGGCAGCGACGTTCAGGTAAGAGATGTGCCCACCTGCCAGTGGGTCTGTCCATGGCCTAGAGCCAAGTCCTTGAGCCCAGGCCAGCTCCAAGGGCCACAGCTCCTCACTCAAGGGCCGCATCGGAGCAGCCACAGCAGCTGGGGCGCCGCAGGGACTGCATGACGGCTCGCAGTGGCCCCTTGCGGCCCTCTGCAGACAGGCTGTCCTCGCTGGCGGGCGCCCGCTGCAGCTGCTCAAACTGCATCTCCAAGTGCTTCTGGATGGCCACGCCAAGCACCTCGGGGTCCACTGCAGCGCCATACACCTCCCACGTCATGCCCTCAGCATCCCATCGCACATCCCGCACAGGGGATGGTGCCTCCTCCAGGCCAGACCCCAGAGTTACCTCTGGGAACATATGTGGGGCCACCGGGGCTCCCAGGGATGGGCTGGTGGCCACAGCTTTGCAGGCCGCCACTGGGGCCACCTGCACACCAGCATCCTGGGCTGACAAAGGGGTCACCAATGCGGGAGCCAAGTCACTGACAGAGGTCATGGTCCACACATCTTTGGTCCTGGAGCCAGGCTCTGTGGCTAACCGAGCAGCACCCCAAGGGTGGGCACAGCAGTGGGGGTGCCCAGGGAGCCCCCCAGGCAACCTACAGTGGAACTTTATCCCATGTTGAGACTGCAGCCCAGACTCGCTCACTGATGCTACTAGTTTGGGAAAGGCCAGAATTCCTGTGGCAGGCAGGGCATGGCAGCAGCTGCCAGCCCCTGCCTCCTTCATACCACAGAGTAGAGCTGCTGGGGGCAGAACATGGCAGGAGGTGGTGGCCGGCTGCCCGGTGGCTTTGGGTCCAGCCTGAGGACTGCTGCTGTGGGCAGTTGTGCCCTCCAGGTCTAGTGGTGGCACCTGACTCTCCCCCAGCATCCAAGCTGAGTTAGAAGTCTTATCCTCTAGAGCCACGTCCCTTTCCAACCCTGCAGGAGCCTGGCCACCCTGGCCAGAAGTACCACGAGGCTGTAGCTGAGTCCTGTGGACAGGTAAGCTGCCAAGAGCCGAGCAGCTGAGGCTGGCCTTCTGCACACTGCTGTGACCCCGGGTCTGGGTGCTACGGGCCAGGTCTGAGTGGCTCCTCTGCACAGCAGCTGCACTGGGGGCCTGCAGGTGACATAGGTCACCACTGCCCATGGTGGACACATTGCCCACAGTGCTGCTCCGCCAGTGGCCCACGGCAGCCGGCTGGGGCTGTGGGTTGGAGGCTCGTGCTTGCTCCATGCTCTCAGCCTGGCGCCCCTCTTCCTCCAGGGCCTGGGGACTGGCACTGGTCTCGCCCAGCTGGGCCTGCCATACGGTGCTGCTGGCACTCTTGCGGAGCTCTGGCCTCTGCCCCCGGCCTTCACCCAGCAGGCTGGAAGAGCTCCGGGACAGGGGCTGTGGGCGGGGACACAGGGGTGCCCGGGCACTGGGCTCGGGGTGGCTGGAGCTCATGGCCACCTGCAGGAGAGAGAAAGGAGTTGAGTTGGGTGGCAGCACCTCAGCTGGACTCTGCTGCGAGCACACACAGTGCTAGGCACACCGGGCAGACAGCTCCAGTCCCTGCTTGCCTGACCAATCAGAGCCATAAGTCAGACAGCAAATGACACTGACACTACAAGGTCATTGCACATTCTACAGAGGGATGATGCTGTGGCGCGGTCCACGCCATGGCAGGGTCCTGAAAAGAATAGCTTGAGCTGCCCTCTCCGAGTTGGCAAGGCCACTGGAGGGACAGCTGCTGGCAGGGCCATGGCTACGAGCACTTGCTTTCTCTGTAAGGATCTCTGCCTCGGCATAGTGGTACTGCTCTTACTTTCTCTTTTGATATTTTGGTTAGCGTGGCGGGTTCCTGAGTTTCCAAAAGATGTAAAAAATGACACACATACAGTCGTTGTCATAAAATTAGATAGTCCCACCAAAGATCCGGGAAGATTGAACAATTCCAAATTGTCCCTTATGAGTCAATTAATTATGCCAATGGATGTTTCAAAAACATCAGTTACAACTAATCATGAGCAATTGCCTTTACTGGAGAAATTAATAAATAAAAGAAATCCCCATCCTCTCCCTACCATCTGGGTGAACGGATATATGGGATACAAAATGGGGAAAGGAAAAATTTGGTATCCCCCTAGGGGACGTCCAAAATATGATGTCAGCTGGCAAACATCATTTATTGGAGATTGTATTAATGGCAAGAGAATGGTTGGCATTAATGAGAAATTATATGATTGGGACAAATTAAGTATATGGGAA